>NW_027397112.1:9242848-9326530 GCF_003265705.2 Callorhinus ursinus
GGGAGGGATGGGGTCGCTGGGTGATAGACATTGGGGAGGGTATGTGCAATGGTGAGCGCTGTGAATTGTGTAAGACTGTTGAATCACAGACCTGTACCTCTGAAACAAATAATACATCATATGTCAAAAAAAAAAAAAGATAGCAGGAGGGGAAGAATGAAGGGGGGGAAATCGGAGGGGGAGACGAACCTTGAGAGACGATGGACTCTGAAAAACAAACTGAGGGTTCTAGAGGGGAGGGGGTTGGGAGGATGGGTTAGCCTGGTGATGGGTATTAAAGAGGGCACGTTCTGCATGGAGCACTGGGTGTTATACGCAAACAAAGAAACATGGAACACTACCTCAAAAACTAATGATGTAATGTATGGTGATTAACATAACATAATAAAAAAAAAGAGAGAAAAAAATAAATAAAACTACCAAAAAGTAAAAAAAAAAAAAAACATGCAATGCCAAATGAGGAGATAAATCAACAAAAGGGAAAACACAGAATACCCTGAACGAAAGACTTCAAAGACAGGTGCTTAGGTACAATTGACAAAATTAAATCAGTTATTTGCACAGTATTGCCATGGATCTGCAAACACTGTAAATGTATTCAAATACTCTGTATCTCACAATAAAATCTTTTTAATCTTGTTCTTCATTTCTCATGTTTCATTAGGTCCTTTTTAATGGATGCCCCTCTTATTTTTCATGATTTTTCTCTCTTATGGCACAATTGCCTTGTGGCAAATTAGTTAAGCCATGAAAATGTTTGCAGTGAAACTACCTACAACCCATTTCATACATAATGTCTAGGGTTTTTAGTTGTTCTTAGTGGAAGGAATAGGGAAAAGTGTATCCACTCTACCCTCCTGCTACTCATTTTTTTAAGGACTCTGATGGAGGGCTGTGCCATAAATTCCTGATGAACATTTAGGTTGCTAATATAATTTTTTTCACACTAAAAACAATGCTGCAATAAACAAGGGAGTCGATTGTTTGGGTATTTGCTTGTTTTTCATTTCTGTATCACCAGGGCTCAGCAGTGCCAAGCTAATAAACGTTTACTGAATGTATAAATGCATCATGACTAACATGCCTACTTCTTTACCTAGTGTGCACTTAATTGCTCCAAAGACTCTTACCACATCAAGAGCAGACTTAAAACCTCAACAGTTAGAACTGATATTGACTAAAAATTAGCTTATTAAGTGATAAAGACCCGAGATATGCCTTCTCCATCAGTATTTACATTTTATGGTGGAAAGAACTTAGCTTTCCAGGAATGAGTGCAAATAGGATTAGAAGAAATTCATCAAAATCCCAGGGTTAACTCAGCTTACAGGTGGTTTAAAATTTCTTAGGGTCGGGCACCTGGGTGGCTCAGTTAAGCGTCTGCCTTTGGCTCAGGTCGTGATCCAGGGTCCTGGGATCAAGTCCCAGGTCAGGCTCCCTACTCAGCAGGGAGTCTGCTTCTCCCTCTCCCTCGTCCCCTGCTCGCGCTCTCTCTCTCTCAAATAAATAGAAATCTTTAAAAAAAAATTTCTTAGTGTCCTAAGTTTTCTACAAAGATCACATTCTATCTGAAAAGAACAAAACAAAAATCATTCTAAGGGTAGACAGAAGAGTTTTTAAAACTCAGTGACCTAAAGCTGTGGTCATTGGTGGGGAGGGGGTGTCTAGAATCTCCATTTAAAAAAAAAATCATGCTGTCTGTCAATTAACTGGTAATCCCTGCATCAATTTGGAAATAGAAGTGAAAGCATAAGTGGGATGTGTTTTTGTGAAAACACTGTGGCCTCTAAGGTGACAGGCCTATTCGGGTGAGCAGCACGAGAATTTCACAGAGCGGTGCTCAGCATTGGTCAGATGAGTGAGCTACACAGGTGGCAGGCTAATGATAACAGAAGCTGACATTTACTGAACCCATACTTCATATAAGGTACTGTTCTGGCTTTCCAAGGAGCATTGGCCTCCCAGCACTTTTACAGATGAGAAGACAGAAGCAGAACGGCCTCATGGGATTCCCCTCAGTCACACAGTAGCAAGCAAAGGAGCTAGGACTTAAAGCACAGGAAGTAAGGCTCCAGAACCCAAACTTTTAATTTCAAGGACATCAAAAAGGCCTCCTCTATCCTAAAAATCTTCCAGCTGTTTCTTTATAGGTCATGTTTGCCAAAAGCCGCATTAAGGTGTTTCTATATGAAGAGAAGATGCAACTAATCTTGTCCATGGGAATTCAGTGTAGGCAAGTACATCCCTGTGACACTTCCCTGGTGGCTTGCCATTGATTTTTCACTCCCGCTACCTCTGGGACACACCCCATGATTTGCTCTCATTTTAAACTTTTTTAAAAGATTTTTTTTTAAGTAATATCTACACCCAACATGGGGCTTGAACTCACAAACCCCAGATCATGAGTCATATGCTCTACTGACTGAGCCCGCCAGGAGCCCCTCATCTTGAACTTTTGACCATTATGAGACCTTTGCCTTTAGAACAGGTCCTGGCCACTTCATCAGTTGTATGTCAATACCTTTTATATTCCTATCCTTAGGTTCTGTTCTAGTTGCTTCTCGTGTTCATTTATATCTTTAGTCCCTGTGCTGGGGACTGACAACACTAAAGATTTCTCTCTCTGGTTTTGGTCCCTGTCTAAACTTAGTATTCCTATAGAAGCACATTAAGGCTGATTAGTATTTTCTCCAATAAATGCACATGAAAGCATAATTTCCTGGGCCAGAAAATAAGAATAGACTATGAAACTATTAAAAATGGAGGGGGATGAGGTGCCTGGGTGGCACAATTGGTTAGGTGTCGGACTCTTGGTTTTGGCTCAGGTCATGAGATCAAGCCCCACGTCAGGCTCCATGCTCAGCACGGAGTCTGCTTGAGTCTTCCTCTTCCTCTGCCCCTCCCCACCAATAATAAATAAATCTTAAAAAAAATGGAGGGGATGACTTTTGGTGATGTTGGTTATGTGAGTGATATTCATGAAGTTCCAGACCTTTCACATATTGTCTTGTATATATAATCTTCACAGCCTTGGCCATGATTTTAGTTCCCTTTTACAGATAGAGAACACAAGGCTCAGGGAAGTTAAAAAGTTTACATAGCCAAGATTCAAATCCAGATCTGTCTGGTTTGCAAAGCTAGAGTTCTTTCCCCATTTCTATGCTGGTTGGACATTGTTGGAGGAATAAAAAAGAAAAAGTTGGGAGCTCCATATATTGTCTATATATATAAACATACTATAAGCCCATTACTGGGCATCATCTACCACTTTTTGGCTATTAGGTGACATTGGCTTACAAACTTTAGTTGATATTTTTACACACACACACACACACACACACACACATACACACAGACACACACGTAATATATTTCTCGGAAAATATTTTGCCAAGAATCATTGGAAAAAATATCTAAACAAAATTGGTTTTGACTCTGCCCCGTGAATTAGAACACTAACTTCAGTGCGTAATATTTCTTCTGTGCCTTCTAAATCCTTTTTGCAGAAAACTAAGTTAACATTTCACATTTGGAAAACTCATGATTTCCAATTCCATTTGGTCTGAGGCTTGAACAAAATGTAGGAGTTGTACTTGTTTGCTCTAGGGCAGTGGTTCTCAAAGTGTGGTCTGTGGGCTCTGGGGATCTCTGAGGCCTTTCTGGGGGTGTCCACAAGACTATCTTTACAGTACTACTAAAATGTTATTTGCCTTTTCTCTGTGTTGAAATCTGCACTGCTGTTACACAACAACACTGGGTAAAAGTGCTGGTGCCACAGCATAAATCAGGGCAGTGGCACCAAACTCTACTAGTATGAAAGGCCCATTGATTTAAGGGAATGGAAAGACAGGCCACAGACTGGGAGAAAATATTTACAGAGCACACATCTGACAAAGGACTAGTATCTAAAATATACAAAGAACTTAAACTCAACAATAATAAACAACACAATTTAAAAATGGGCAAAGACCTCAATAGACACCTCACCAAAGAAGATACACATAGAAAATAAGCATTGGAAGGGTGCCTGGCTGGCTCAGTCAGAAGAGCATGGGACTGTTGATCTCAGGGTCATGAGTTCAAGCCCTGTGTTGGGTGTAGGGATTACTTAAATAAAACTTAAAATAAAAACAAACAGCAGCATTGGAAAGATGCTCAACCTCATATGTCATTAGGGAATCACAAATTAAAACAACAACCAGGTACTACTATATTTCTATTAAAATGGCTAAAATAAAAACTGATAATACCAAATGCTGGTAAAGATGTACAACAGTAGGACTCTTATTCATTACTGGTGGGACTGTAAAATGGTAAAGCTGCTTTGGAAGATAGTCTGACAATCTCATACAAAGCGGAATATAGTCTTACTAGAGGATCCAGTGATCACACTCTTTGGTATTTACCCAGATGAGGTGAAAACGTATGTCCACACATAAACCTGCACGCAAGTATTTATAGCAGCTTTATTCATAATTTCCAAAAACTGAAAGCAACCAAGATGTCCTCAAAAGGTGAATAAATTGTCATATACTCAGTGGAATATTATTCAGCTATAAAAAGAAATGAGCCATCAGGCCATGAAAGGACATAAAGGAACATTAAATGCGTTTAAAGACGCCAGTCTGAAGAGGGTATACACTGTACGATTTCAACTCTAAGATAGTCTGGAAAAGACTATCGTATTTTACTATAGAGATAGTAAAAACATCATTGGTTACCAGAGGTTCAGGGGAAGAGAAGCAGGGGTGAATAGGTGGGGCACAATGATTTTTAGGGCAGTGAAACTATTCTGGATGATACTGTAACTGCGGATACATGACATCCATTTGTCAAAACCCAGAGAACTATACACCACGAAGAGTGAACCCTACTTTAAATGTGTGCTTTGGTTAATAAGATATCAATACAGGCTCATCAACCGTAACACATGTTAGATCACACTAATTCAATCATAGAGGAAACTGTATGTGTGTGCGTGGAGGGGGTAATACGGAAGGCCGTACTATCTGCTCAATTTTCTGTTAACCTCAAACTGCCCTAAAAAATAAAGTCTGCTGGGTGTGTGTGACTCTTGGTCCCAGAGTCTTGGGTTTGAGCCCCACGGTGCGTATAGAGTTTCCTTTAAAATACATAAAATCTAATAAATAAACAAAGTCTGTTAAAGGAAAAAAAAAGGTCCACTGATAAGTTTTCAGATCCCTCATTGTAACTAACCTTTAAGAAACTACCCCTTGTCAAATTTAGGTTTGCAATCCAGGAATAATATCCATAATTATTTGAAAAAGCTGTTAAAATGCTTCCTTTTCCAGCTACGTATCTGTGTGGGGCCAGATTTGCTTCATAGACTTCCACTAAGGCAACAGATCACGACAGATTGAAGGAGAAAGCAGATGAGAACGCACCTGTCCTCTATTAAGTCACCCAATCTAAAACAATCCCTTTCTCACAACTTTTTTTTTTAGAAAAAGCTGTTTTTTTTTTTTTAAGATTTTATTTATTTACTTATTTGACATAGACACAGCGAGAGAGGGAACACAAGCCGGGGAATGGGAGAGGGAGAAGCAGGCCTCCGAGCCCGATGCGGGGCTCGATCCCAGGACCTTGGGATCATGACCTGAGCTGAAGGCAGACGCTTAACGACTGAGCCACCCAGGCGCCCCGAAGAAACTGTTTTTTCTTTTGAAATGCTATTTATGTCAATATGCAAGGGGTTTTTTAACATTATTTTTAAGTAAATGGCAATTTTTAAAGCGTCTCAGTTCTCCTTTCTTCTACAGGAGATACTGACAGACAAAAATCCACACACCCAAAAGCTCTTTCAAGAGTATCAAGGGGTCTGGAGACCAAAAAAGTTTGAGAACCGCTGCCCTGGGCCTATGTGCCGTAGTTAAACTTTAATTTGTAGGCTATTTTCTGGCCCATTGGGCAAGTGATGTACCAGTAACAACTGCATCTAATAGTTAACTACACAGAAGTTGCCAATATCCAGAAAGTGGCCATCAGGCTGTCCGGGTGCTTGCAGGAAATATGTGCGCTAAGCATATCTTTTTTTCAAGCATGAATTTGGAATTTGTTCAATTTTCATTCTTCTGTTATCTTCCTTTAAAATGAAACATTTCAAAGAAGATAATAAAACATGAAGGTAAATAAAAAAACAGTGCGAGGCAATTTGTGGTGTGGGAACATAAGGCTTGTTATTACAGCTTTTAATGGTAGCTAGTTTACAATAAACATCGGGCTTAGCCTGGTAGAAAACAGTCACAGACAGGAGGTAATTACTTGTCCATCTCCAAGCATCAGAAACTCTGGAGTCCCTCCAGTTGAATAATGCAGATCTGCCAACTGTCACTCATTTGGACTAACGCTTTTTTGTTTTAATTAAATTGGGGGGAAGAAAAAAGAACATAAGATAAACCTCCCTTTGAAAGTGCTAAAATTCTATGAATGGATAAATCCATGACCCATCCTTTTACACAGTCTTTATTAGCTTTGAGTAAATCACACAGACCCCCATCAACAGAGTCACAGAGGGGAATGGAATGTATACCGTGTTAGGAAGGGCCTGTTGCCAGTAAATCTGAATATTACAGTGAGGTTCTATAAACAGTAAGGGAAAAACAGCTAGATCCTCCGCACAGATAACAAGAATATAAATGGACATTTTAATGAGCTTTGCATCATCACGTATGAAATAATAAATACACCCAAACAGAGATAAAAAGAGGAAAAGCAAAATTATGCAACGTTTCTGTTGTTAAGATATGTGGGCAGCGTGGCTCAAAATAGAAACCAAGCAGCTTTCCAAAGACGTGAAAGTTTTAGATAAAGAAAATATAATCGCTCTAATTCTTGTTTAATCCTGTTCCCTTCAGCTTTAGTCAGAAACTGTTACCCATCCCCGGTTATCTGAGGACAGTGGCACTGTTCACGGAAATATACCTGGAACAGATTCTTACAAGTCCATATTCTAAGGTTTTACATTTAAAAAAAAACTGCGACAAAATTCAAGGTTACATGTAGGGAGAAGAACCAAGACAGAAAGGATATACGCATTTTACATTAATCTCTAATATGCCTCAGGAATAGCTTACATTTATTTTTGCTGAATGAATACTTCGGATCAAAGGGTAATTTAGCATCAGCTCTTAAATTGTTAAAAGCCTTCACCTGTTATAAACACCTTCGATTATTTGAAATCAAGGGCTCTCCATGTAAATGCTGAGTACTTAGCCAGGGTGGTTTTTTTTTTTCTTGAAATGAAAAATGCGGTTACGAGTAATTTTGATTTTTATTTGGATTATCATTTCATTGGCTAAAAGTCTGGCCTAGTGCGACAATGGAACCTTCCATTTTGTTTTCCAGTGAAGGAAAACATTTTCCTTCTACAGATGTGTACAGCAGAACCAGTCTATCCCATGGCAATGCTAGTAAATTGCCTGACTCGTTCTATGGTCCAAAAGAGTTTAAAAATAAATGATACCAGATCTTAGGAACTGTCATGATCTTTACTTTCAATTTCATTGTGAACATTTATGACATGTCACAGGTGCCAACCCCCCCCCCCAAATAATATGGTCAGTGAGAAAATGAATAACATTTAAAAGAGAACTGAGGTACTATTTTTCCTTCTGGGACTGATGCTCACATTCGTCAGTTTCACCGGGTCTAGGGCAAACCTAAGCAGGAGGCTATCAGACCAACATTTTGTAAATCAAGACAACTCAGTATTGAGTATGAAGAAATCTTAGGCTTCTCTAAAAGGTTCACTCTGAAGGCTTACAGGTGGAATAGAGCTTATGCAAGTGTGGGCTTTATTTGACCCCGAGAGTATTTTTCTAAAAATTGAATTCCTTGTCAACATCACAGGTGGGGATATTTCATAAAAACAAACAAACACAAACTTGCATTTCTGTCTTCTGGAACAACGGGAAGGTCTGGCAAGAGAGCTCCCGTGTCGTTGCACCAAGGCATCAAAGGAGGAAGGCTAGCCAAGGGCGGCTCCCCTTCCAGAATCTCCCCAGCTCACTGTACTCACACGCATTTCCTGCGTGGATACCTTTACGTGCAAGGCGGTTGTCAGTCAGCTACTCTGACTTCAGCTGAAAGTCAATGAACGTAAGACTGATCAGGTTCAGGTGTCCACTCCGCTGGGGTTCCTCCCTAGCTCTTCCAATAAAACTCTATATCATGTATACAGTTGCAGAACCCAAATGGACCATTTTAGGGAGGCTTTTAAGGGTCTTCGTCCCAGATTAGAATCACTTCAGAGTTACCATTGATCTGGAGATTTTCTGGGAAATAAGAGTTCAGAGTCTTTTCCTGAAGGTTATGTCTAATCTAGGTTGAGCTGGGTAATGTAGCTCAATTCAGAAGGAGAATAATTCTGAGATCAAACAGGAAAAAGACCCACGATGGAGGTATTATTGAAATGTCTCTCTGGGGCACCTGGCTGGCTCATTGGGAGAGCATGGCACTCTTGATCTCGGGGTTGTGAGTGCGAGTGTGGAGTCTACTTAAAAAAAAAAAAAAGGTCTCTCTGTATATGAGATGAGGTAGAGAAGAATAGCTGGATTCTGGGACCCACACTGCCTCTAACCAGCTGTGGGAACTTAGGTGAGTC
This sequence comes from Callorhinus ursinus, assembly GCF_003265705.2. Lineage (NCBI taxonomy): Eukaryota > Metazoa > Chordata > Mammalia > Carnivora > Otariidae > Callorhinus > Callorhinus ursinus. The sequence goes on from NW_027397112.1 coordinate 9,251,472, forward strand.
ACTTAACTCAGCCTCTGTTTCTTCACCTGTGAAAGGAAGGGGATGTTTCTGCATTCAGAGCCCAGGCTCTACGTTAGAATCACTGGGAGGATTTTTAAAAATACTGATGTCTAGGCCCCACCCCAGATCACAGAATCTGATTCTCTGAGATGGGGGCCCAGGAATCAGTATTTTTCGGGTTTTCCTCTCTATGAGTCTGAGGCACAGAGAGGGAGACAATGCAGTATGATCTCCAAGGAGAGACGTGACCCGACATGATTGCCAAGGCTCCTTCCCCATTCTCCAATTTCGTGGTCTCAAGGCTTGGTAGCAGGTGCCAGGAGAATAGCTGTTGCCCTATTAATTTCTCATTTATGTCAGATTACAGTCAAAACTATTCATTTCACACCAAAAGAAGAAGAAGGAGAAGAAGGAGAAGGAGATGGTGTGGTCATAGCTTTTCATTTTCATTAAGCCATTAAACCCAAATTCGAACACCCACTCTCTACAACCACATTCAGGTATCACTTGTCCAAAGCACACGGACTTAAATATCTTTATTTGGAGAAGGTAACCATACTGTTGCCATTTGAAAGATACAAAGACCTGCCCAGTATAATACGGTAACCACCAGCCACCCGCTGCCCTGAACACCTGAAATGTCACTAGTCCCCTTTGAGATGCACTGGAAGTGAAAAATAGACACTCAGCTTTGCATAGTTAGTACAAAAGACATAAAATATCTCATGAATAATTTTTATATGAATCACATGTTGAAATGATGTTTTAATAGAGTGGGTTTCATAAAATATTAAAATTAATTTTGCCTGTTTCTTTTTGCTTTTCTAAATATGATTACTAGAAATTTTTCAATTAGGTGGCTCCCATTATATTTCTATTAGTGCCGACTAAGAGATGTCCACTTTCGGAAACTTTGAAGTTTCTAGTGTTCAAAAAAATAATAATAATAAGACAGCTCCATGGGCACCTGGGTGGTACAGTGGGTTAAGCCTCCGACTCCTGGTTTGGGCTCAGGTCATGATCTCAGGGTGGTGAGATCGAGCCCCACTTGGGGCTCCCAGCTCAGTACAGAGTCTACTTGGGACTCTCTCTCCCTTTCCCTCTGCCCCTCCCCATTCATGCACACTCTCTCAAATGAAAAATAAATAAAATTTTATTTTTTTAAAGATTTTTTTTATTTTTTTAAAGATTTTATTTAGTTATTTGAGAGAGAGAATGAGAGATAGCACGAGAGGGAAGAGGGTCAGAGGGAGAAGCAGACTCCCTGCTGAGCAGGGAGCCCGACGCGGGACTCGATCCCGGGACTCCAGGCTCATGACCTGAGCTGAAGGCAGTCGCTTAACCAACTGAGCCACCCAGGCGCCCCAAAAATAAATAAAATTTTAAAAAGCTCCTCAGAATGAATTCAGTTGGGGTTTGGAAAAACATTTAATTACTAGTCTTTACCACACAGGCTCCTGTAAGGGGACTATTCTTAATAGAATTGACTGGAACTACCCAACCTTAGCTGGAGCGGGATACTCAGTTCTTTACAGCAGTTCTTTACACCAACAGGACACGTTTGAGCACCCAAATATGGCCCTTGGGAGAATCCTAGAGGACCACTGTGGGGAGAATGACGGAGAGGTTACTGGTCATTTCCCTTCCCTTCCGCCTCACATGAGTAACTTCAACACGTCTGCCTGTTCAAGAGGTTTTCCCCGGTCGCGCGCCCGCGCCCGCTCTGTGCATGAAACAGACACATGGTAAAGAATGAACTCAGTGAATGAGTGCTTTTGGCGCAGGGGGACACCAAACATCTAAGCGTCCGCTCCCCCCACCTTCGTTTTTCATCAGTGGTGTCTCAAATGCCTCAACCTGATTGTGTCTGCTGTCTTGAGGGATTTCCAGCCCAAAGGTCTCGGATTAGCAGTATCAGGCCCCGCCCTTGCCTTATCATGCAGCCACAATAGAGGGCCAGGAGGGGAAACACGCACGCCTGGATGTTTGGAAACAGAGCCAACTTGAAGTGCAGAGTAGGCAACTGTCCAGAATACGGGGATTCAGAGGGGCCAGGAGCACCCCGGCACGCTAAGCACGCGCTCTTCTCTTCTCAGCTGCCTGAAGCTGTCTGCGCAAGGCTTCTGAGGCCCAGGTGCACCCCCACATTCCTCCCGTATAGCTTCACAGGGCATACCTTTCACATCAATTCGACTCAATGAGTATCGATTGACTGTGTGTGGCCGCCCTAAGCCGGAGCCCCAGTCCAGACAGGGAGGGAAAGCAACGTGTGGGAGGGGGGAGGAGGGGGGAGGAAGGAGGGGAGCGGGGAGGAGGGAGGGGAGCGGGGAGGAGGGGAAGGCTAAGCGCGCTGACGATAGCCTTCCTGGAGCCCGTGGTCCAGCCAGCGTGGGGCGGGCGCGGTGAAACACGCTTCCGTCGCAAGGGACCTGGCCCCCGGCAGGCAGGCCACACCGAGGAGGGCCTCCAGCGATAGTGGAGGCACCGTGAGAACGTTTCTTTTCACTCCCTCATCTCCCCCTCTCCCTGTCCCAGGCCCACACCCACCTCTACTGTAGAACTTGCTCACGATCTTGTTTATTTTCCTTCCTCCGCCCACAAGCACGAGGGCCAGGCCTTATTCCTCTGCGAGTCCCCAGAACCTGGCACGGCACTTGGCACTTAGCTTCATAAGCGTTTGCCGAGTGAATATGTGACTGCACCTCCCCGCCTCTCTGGGGGCAGCAGGAGCGTCTGTCATCCTGCCCGTGGCACTGGGTTTCTCGGCCTCCAACTCTGCCTGTGGCTCTAAAGTCTGGAACACACGGTTCTGAAACAAAGATGAAGAAGAGGCAGAGGGCAGGGCGGGGCATGCAGCTCCGGCCTCCCGTGTGCATACATACCTACTCATCGGCTGCCAGAATGTTGCTCTGCCCTTTCCCACGGCCGAGTGAGGCTGTTCGACCCCCGACCTCAGTAGGTTTCTAGGAGAAAAACCATTCTTATGACTTGTTTTGCTCCATTTTGTACCAAAATCAATAAAAAGCAGAGTACATCAAAACCTTACCCCACCAACAGATTACTGTACTTTCTTTTATTTTTGGCGCGCCCCCCATTTGAAATTTTTAATAAGCATGCCATTTTCATGTGCATATTGGCCATTTGTATATATTTCGTTTTGTTTTGTTTTTTGTTTTTACAATTTTATTTTTTTAAAGATTTTATTTATTTGACAGAGACAGCGAGAGAGGGAACACAAGCAGGGGGAGTGGGAGAGGGAGAAGCAGGCTTCCCGCTGAGCAGGGAGCCCGATGTGGGGCTCAATCCCAGGACCCCGGGATCATGACCTGAGCCGAAGGCAGACGCTTAAGGACTGAGCCACCCAGGCGCCCCCCCAAATTTTTTTTATTTTTATACTGTTTTTTTAATTAACATATAATGTATTATTTGTTTCAGGGGTACAGGTCTGTGATTCATCAGTCTTACACAATTCACAGCGCTCACCATAGCACATACCCTCTCCGATGTCCATCACCCAGCCACCCCATCCCTCCCACTCCCCTCCACTCCAGCAACCCTCAGTTTGTGTCCTGAGATTAAGAGTCTCTTATGGTTTGTCCCTCTCTGGTTTCATCTTGTTACATTTTTCCTCTCCCTTCCCCTATGATCCTCTGTCTTGTTTCTCAAATTCCTCATATCTGTGAGATCGAAAAATGAAATCTTGCCATTTGCAACGACATGGATGGAACTAGAGGGTATTATGCTAAGCAAAATAAGTCAATCAGAGAAAGACAAGTATCATAAGATTACTGTACTTTCTAACAAACTGAGCCACCACAGGTTTTCCAGCACTTACGATATGCTGCAAATAAGTGGCTGGCATTCAGGAAGCCCAAGGTTCCAGCAACAGTTGTGTGGCCTTGGATAAGGAACACAGAGAGACTCTTTGTCTTCTGGTTTCTTCCGCGTATTAAAAGAGATAGTGGTATATTCAATGGTTATGAAGAAAGCTTAACATTCGTCTGCATGAAGCTCTTTGAAATGCATGAAGGGCACTACAGTGGATAAATTCAACACTTGCCCTAGTGTTGTTCTCTGAGAACCCTTGTCCGAACATTTATAAAATCTCTCCGCAGATGTGTATACACACACATACACGAATACATTTTAAATCGCTTCATTGCTTTTTAAAAATGTTAAGTAAACACACTGCAATGATTATAAGGCATCTGTAGTATGTCTCCAATGCGAGCCTGCCATGATAAGAGCTATTTGAGAAACTAAATCACATCAGTGAAAGAATAGCAATGAGTCAATTGATGGAATATTGCATTAACAATGGCCTCTGACCCCGCATGATGCCAACTGAATGCTTTTTCCTCTTTGTAATTTAATCATTTTTCAGTTAAATTAATTTCTTAAAATCCACTCAGATAAGCCGCCTATGTTAAACACACACACACACACACACACACACACACACACACACACATACACACAACCCTCCAGGTGTAGGTGAAATGGGAGACAAATGACACTTGTGCTGTGACATTCTACCTGCACCTTATTCCGGGAATGGACAATATCCTGTTTCTTTTTTCCATATCAGACAAGAATTTTCCATAACTTCTTCTTGCTAAAGAGTGATGTTGTCAAGGGGCCCCAAATACCTGAAGACAGAGACCCAGTCAACACCACACAAAACCATGAAAATGAAGCCATAGAGGCCTTAGAGGGTGTCTGCTCTACAGACTAACTGGCTGGGTTTTTTTTTTTTTGTTTGGGTTTGTTTGTTTTTTTTAATACAAACTAACTGGCTCAGAAGGTGGCTTTGTACAGGTAGCAACTCCGAAGAGTGCTAACAAGCCCGCCCGCACGTTTGTGCTCAGGCTTGCTGGTAGAGCGTCTTCCACACACATCCAGGAATTTGTTTGAGAACGGAGCATGGTTAGGTCATGTTTTAAGAATGTTCTCTCATTATCCTGACTCAGAGGGCGCAGTGAGCCACAGAAAGGAGGTGGCACAGTGATACCTTCTGTTTTGTCTGGTTTTCAGGAAATGCCTTCTGCCGTATTGATGGCCATAGACTGATGTCACTGAAGTTTGTTCCTTGCCATCTTTTTACAGGGCTAGAGCAAGGGTGCTTTTTCCCGATGACATGTGACAAACTGTGTGACCTGGGGGTTAGGCCTGTTGAGGGAGGAGAGCGTGGGGAGAAGCCCCTCTAGGAGAGGTGAGAGGAACCAGAGGAGGGTCTAGCATGGAATGAGAGGAGAAAAGCGATAACAAAAATCACGAGCCACAAAATTTGGGAAAATAGAAATCCAAGAGCTGTGGTTTGGCAAGGAACTCCGACCGTTAATGGGAAAGGCAGAGAGAGAGAAGGAAGAGGCAATGGAGGTGAAGAGCATGGAGGAAAGGAGAAAAGAGGGAGGAGGAGAGGCAGGGGAGTAAAAGCAGCAAGACTCAGTGTATGACATAAATGCATCAGTAAGGGACATTATGAGGAAATGCACTGTGATGAGGGCCCAGAAGTGAAAAGTCAGGAGAGGCCACCCAATATGGCACCTGTGGTCATCCCAGTGTCCCGGAACTAGGAGAGGTTTCTTTGGTAATTCATGTTTCATCAGCGTGTCTCCTGCCAATGGACAAGCATGTGCTTGAGGGACATTTTGAAGTTTTCTCAAAGGCTGGGATAGGGATCATGAGGTCATCATCAGCAATTCTGGTGAGGAATCTCTTCACAGGTCTCCACATGAGACATCACACACACACACACACACACACACACACACACACACACGTACATGCACACTCAAAAACCATTCCATGGCTTTCCATTGTACTTAGAGTAAAACCCAACCTCAACTCCTACAGCCTCCCCAGCCTCCCCTCGCAGCAGCCTTGTGGCCATACCGGCTGCCTTGCAGTTCCCTGAACCCCCTGAGCTCTCTCTCACCTCAAGACTTTCCCAGTGTTGGGATGCCTGGGGGGCATAATCGGTTAAGCCCCCTACTCACAATCTCAGAACCAGGCCCACATAAGGCTCCGGGCTCAGTGGGGAGTCTGCTTGAGATCCTCTCCCTCTCCCCCTCTCCCCCTCCCTGTGCTCTAAATCAATAAATCAATAAATAAATGACTTTCCCAACGTTGTTTCCTCCGCCTGTGCTCCTCCTTCACCCTCAGAGAGCTGGCTCGTCTTCATCCTCTGCGCCTCACCGGGAGAGGCCATCTTCAACCGCTTTGTCTCAGTAGGTTCCCACGTGCCCCAGGATTCCCTCGCTACACACTATTAGTGTCTTGGCACTATCATTTGTCACTGTATATTTATTGATTTGTCTACCTGTAAATTGTCCTTGACACCTACCAAATATTTGTTGATTTTTTTATAGATTTTATTTATTTATTTGAGAGAGAGAAAGAGAGACAGAGAGAGAGCACGAGCAGGAGGGAGGGGCAGAGGGAGAGTGAGAAGCAGACTCCCTGCCAAGCAGGGAGCCCGACATGGGGCTCCATCCCAGGACCCCAAGATCATGACCTGAGCCGAAGGCAGACGCTTGACTGAGCCATCCAGGCGCGCCAAATATTTGTTGATTAAGTGCACAGGTAGAATGTTCCAGATTCACTGATTTGGGATACCCAGGTTTGGGGACTGGTAGCAATCCCTAGCAACCCCTCTTTACTGAGTGTCTCCTCCTCCTCCCTGCTGCCCCACACCTCATTCCCACCTTGGCCTTGAAGCTGTTCCTGGCCACCCTCTAGTTAAAGGGGAGGCAAGCAGCTGTCCTTGGGTGGGGCAGATGCAATCAGAAGCCTCAAAGAGTTAAAGAAGGAAATTAGAGTTAGCAACTAATCTGATGCTCCTTCTGTATAATTAGAAAAACAGAGTATCACAAAAGAAAGAGTCCTGAAGAGCAAAGAGCACAAAGGTTAGAAATGTTCTATGTTCAGGGATGAATGCTCCTCTGGGTGGTATGGTCCTCTGAGGGATCCCCACTCCATCCCTGTGCGTGCAGAGGCCATTCCTCACAGCAAAAGCTCCTTGGCTGCCACCATCAGGAGATGGGCGATGAGAAAGGAGACCACCTGCCCCCCAAACCAGCACTGCCCCTGCTCCTCTATCAAGCTGCCTTTGGGGTGTTGTTCTGCTCTCTCCTTCACTGGCTCTGTGCTTTTATCCAAACAAAATATCCTGGGGTAACATCCACTTCATAAAGCTCCAGGAGTTGCTTAGCTTTCATGCTCCTCTGCCCTCGTGATGAGAAGATTTTTTTTTTTTTTGGCCTGAGTATCGGTCCAGAAACATGTTTAAAGATCACGTGAGATCCTGATGCTGTCATAGCTTTCTGAAGCCTGGGTCTTGCTCAGAGCTCGATGATCAGTCCACAAATTAAACTCTTGGCCAAACATGTATGGCTCAAGTTTATCCAAAGTCCAAACAAATCAGATACTCCTTCTGGACAGAAGTCAAATTCTTTCCTTTGGTAACAACTGCTCAGAAATTTAGAAAAGTGGTATGTTTTATATCCTCGGAGTTCTTATAATCACATCCAATCTTGTCTAAAATGCATCAACTGCCATAATGAAAGGCTCTGAAAAGTCTGAGGCTTCCAAAATGGATAAAGAAATCAAAGCCTGTTTGAACTTTTGAGAAATATCTCAACACTGTAGGATCCAAAAACATTAATGAGTTTGCCCTCTCTTTGTAAAACAGAACAAGAGGCCAGCTACGACTCCAAATGAGGAAAATTCTAAGGGATCCCCTGAAGGACATGTTTTTTTTTATTAATTGTAGGGAGCTTGCCAATCTTTACTAGAGTCTGCTTTGTTCCACAAGAGAATCAGATCTCAGATATTTGACCTATGAAAGCCCAACAGGCATTACTAAATTTCATATAGTTCATGGATGACTGTAAGTCCCAAATTGGATACACCCTCACAATTAGTGATAAGGTCATAAAATGTCAGTCTCTGAAATTCAGGATAAAAAATATCAATATAAAATTAACCACCATGATGTCAGTAACACAGGATTAACATCTTAAAGAACTAACAAGCCTTTGGAGCGGTTTTGTCAATTTGTAGGTGATGTGTGCTGGTGTGTCTCGGCTAGGAGAAATAAATCTACATAATGTCAATAATCGGAATAGCTACCATTCGCTGAGCAGCTACGCTATGGCAGACCCGGTGCCAGAAACTTCATTTCATTAATCCTCCAACAAGCTGGCAAGGAGGCTCTGACGATTCCCATTTTAACTTTGAGGATTTTGAAGTGTGAGGGGGCTGAATGTTGTTCACTGTCACACAACAAGTGTTACTGCTGAGATTCCAACCCTGCTCTTCTCAACTCCAAACTAGGCTGTTGATGGCGTGAGTGGAAGAGAAACGGTCCCGTGAAGGGAAGCAGCAAGTGAGTTAACTGAAACCAAGATGTAGAAAGGTCTCTGAACGCTTTGAGGTGAATAATCCAAATCAGTTATCCAGACTGAAACAACTCTGGAGGGAAGGGATGTGATTCCTTAAGGCCTCCTCAGCCTGCTAGAGAAATCCCTTAAGAACACTCAAGTCCCTTTGATCGAATTCAATATTCACTAAGCCTTCTGATCTTTAATTTGATCTCCTGGGGATGCCTTTTCCCCTGGTGGGGAAAGTACCTATGCATATGACCAGGGCTGGTCAGTTACCAGTTATATTCTCTGAGATGAAATAATAACTTGGTCAGGTGGAGGGCATTTTGTCTCTGCTGAGGGGATCATTGGGAATCAGTTCCTAAAAAGATTGGCTCCAAACGAACTGAAATGGCATATCTGATCCTACAAAATCAAGGACCCTAGGTCTTCAATGACCTCCCTCAAAATGTCCAGAGGGCTCACCTCAAAACAGCCTACCCAGCAATCCAGCCACCTTAAAGACAACTCTACAGGCCACTTTTCATAAGTGACATTAAGAGACTGTCACATTGCATGCTTTGTCTGGCCAAATATAGCTATGGGATAAATGCAGAATGTCAAAAAAGCCCATGGCATATTCAATAAGCCATTAGCCAGTTTCTAAAATTAATCAGATGGATCCCCCACATCTGGAGGAGACCCCCTGAGGCTTTAGAGGACCGTACCATGCCCACAGTCCCCTTCTCAGGAAAGCCACTCCTAGAGATCCTTTCTATAAACAAACTGCCGTTCATGCCTTGTGCGTTGAATTAAAGCAACATCTCCACATTGGCCTTAACTGATGAGAACAGAAACCCATCAGTCATGGCGTGGCCCAAGGTAAAACTGACTGAGGTGTATCTAATAAGGGAGGCCAGCAGCTTCTGAGGCCATTTGGCCGGAGAGCTCCTGATTAGACAATAACGAAGTGACCTACTTAGACTCCTCTGTTAGGAAGAGGAAATATTAGGTGGACAAAGAGCTTGTGTTGTTCCAGATCAGGTGAGTAGCTCAGTCAGGTCTCCATGAGGCTCCTGGATATCCCAGGCTTAGGGGGTAGTCCCAGTCTCAGGAGGCTTAGAATGCATAACTACCCGCTCTGGACAGCTTACTCTTTGCACTGAATTCAATATTTCCCTCAAAAATGTTATTTCTGAAACTGAATACATGGAACACTTCTGAAATTTTATACTTGAAGCTGCCCTCTGCAGAACTCTTAGATTAAGCTAAAGACCTCCCTGTTGCTTATTTGCAAACACCAAATATCTCCATCATTAGAACCCATGATTTACTTGAGTCTAAGTTCTGTTTTCTTCACTTATTCATCATCTACCAGGGACATTTTTTTTTTATTTTTTTTTTTACCAGGGACATTTTTGCAAAGAATTTTGCAAAAAGGAAGATCCTTTCCCCAATTAGGAATTGTTTAGTTTTTTTCCCCTCATGTTAATATTTCTCTTCCTTAGCACTTTGCTTCTTAATGCTAGAATCAATCTTACTGTATTGACATGCCAAGCTTAAGTTTACTCAGTAAACACTAAAGTTGGAGTCACTGGGTAACTGTTTATGGGCCGGCCCCTGGCACTGCCACCTTCTTTCAAGAGCACCAAGATTCTCTTCATGGAGCTTAATTTTCAGAAACACTTCAAAACGTAGAAAAGTTTTTAAAACTGAGCTATGAAGTGACATCTCCAAACTTTGTTATTGAAAATCTGAAAATAGTGGTGTGCCTGGCTGGCTCAGTCAGTGGAGCATGAGACTCTTGATCTCGGGGTTGTGAGTTTGAGCCCCACATTGGGCATAGAGATTACTTAAAAAATAAAAAAAATTAAAAATTAAAAAATAAAAATCTGAAAATATTTATGGTTTTCACTCATGTGCATTAAATAAACTCTTAAAATGTGCCTCAGAAAGGAAATTATTGAGTGCTTACTGCAGACCAAGTATGATGTTAAATGCTTTGCCCTCTCTTGTTTAATCTCCACAGTGATGCTTTGAGGTAGATAGTATTATTTTATACAGATGTTGAAGTGGAAGGAGAAAATCTGGATCTAACATGTGCCATGGTGTTTTTCTTATTAGTAAGCAACATCAGGAGTGAGAACCCTGCTTTTGAGCCCTGGTCTGCTTCTTACCTTGTCCTCAGGCATGTCACTTCTCTTCAACTATCTCACCTGGGCTTCCACTTCCTCCTCTGTTAGTCATTAATAATTCCTGATTATCATTAATCGTTATGATTATTTTTATTTGAAGGGTGTCTTAACTTCAACAGAACAAACCCTCCATCTATCATTTCACTATTATAGTTTCGATCAGTGTGTCTTAAAGATTGAAAGGCAAATTGGGACAACATGGATGGACCTAGAGGGTATTATGCTACGTGAAGTAAGTCAGACTGAGAAAGACAAATACTATACGATTTCACTCATATGTGGAATCCAAACAAACAGCAGAATCAGACCTATATATACACAGAACAGTTGCCAGAGGGGGAGGGGGTGGGGGGAGGGGCAAAATGGGTACCGGGAAGTGGGAGAAATAGGCTTTCAGTTATGGAATGAATAAGACATGGAAATAAAAGGCACAGCATAAAGAATTTAGTCGATGATACTGTAAGAGCATTGTATGGTGACAGATGGTGGCTACACTTGTGGTGAGCACAGCATTATGTATAAACTTGTTGAATTACTATGTTGTACACCTGAAACTAATGTAACATGGTGTGTCAACTATACTTGAATTTTAAAAAATATTTTAAAAAGATGGAAAGGTAAAAACCATGGGGAGGGGTCTTAGGTTAGTGCTTATCAGTTAATGCTTCAGTTATCAATTAATGCTTTGATAGGAATTACTTGATAACCAGCTGAGAATAAGAACAGAACATGGGCTGAGCTACCATGGACAGAAAGGTACTGACTGCTGAAGGACCAATGGAGGTCGGATGAAAAGTGCCCAAAACAAAGGTTTCACCTACGTACATATTATCTGGAATCTGCCTGGCTCAGGATGTGCCTTAGGATTTGGTGTGAAGGCAGGGAGTGACGTTCAGAGTATCATGTGCGGTCTGGTCTGGGTGAAGTATGAATGAAGAAGTGCTGACAGAGGAAAACCAAGCAATCGAGCCTAGGGGAGGGTATAGGGAAAGCCGTGGTCAAGAGTTTAGATTTTATGCCACAGTGAGGAATCTTTGAGAACTTCTTAGCAGGGCCACAGCATTAGACCCAAGCTGCTTATAGAATCAGGGAAATGGTGGGGCTAGGGTATGGAAGACAGGGGCTTAAGACGTGGTCAGGAGGTCCTTACAATAATCCAGTCATGAGGTCCTGGAGCCCCAAACTAGGGTGGTGGTGATAAGAATAGAAGGAAGGGTGCAATGCTGCAGGAGATTTGGATGCCAACTGGATTTGGGGGATTCCTGAGAGGACACCCATAAACCACAGACACCTAGGGATGCTGGGCACTGATGAAAGGTCCAAGAATTTCTATTTTCCTTTTCCTCTAGTCTCTACTCAATCAAAAATGCCGTAACTTGACATCAATTGGCAAGTTATTGACTGCCTACATGTGCAAAATGAATGGAAGAGTCATCTTAGCCTACCAAAAACCACAGACAGAAATAAACCTGGCAGAGAGAAGATGAGGCTAGCACAGGTTCTGGTCCTTTCCAAATCTATGGGCACTAGTCTAAACCTCTAAGAACGTCCTTCCTTGGGAAAGGCAGCCCAGATTACTAATAACTAGGAGATAACTGGGATCTGGCCTCAGTTCTGCAACTGACAGGGTGCCTCCCTTAATCGTTTATTTCTTCCCTCTTATTTCGGAGCAGGTATTTCCGAGAACCCCCGAACAGCTCAAACTCCAGGGCGGCACTGTCTTTCCTCTACCCATCTATTGCCTTTAATATTACTTCATTCAGTTAAAACTATTTTCCCCTCTCGTTTTCTAATCACGTTCTTTATAAAGCACAGCACCGATTCGGAGCAGGGGTGATGGCCTCAATATCTGGGTCTGGGCTTGGGCATCAAGACAAAGCCAATCCGCGTGCTCCTGCCGCGTGTCTTCTCTGCCCGCCGCCATCACGGCTCTGCCTCCCCGACCGCATCCCGTTCCCACGGCAACCGCGGGGCGCCCACGTCTGGGCTCAAGACCCCGGGGCCCAGGCCCCGCCCCCAGGCCAGTGCTCGTGGCCCCCAGCTCGCGTTGCCAAGGAAACGGGAGGACGCCAGGCAGCCACCCCCACCGCCTCCGCCCCTAGAAAGTCGGGCCGCCGCCGGAAAGCAGCCTCCGGGGAGGAGGAGGAAGAGGGGCCGGTAGCGGGAGGGGAGACGAGACAGGAGGAGGAAGAGGAGCACGGAGACGGCCCCCGCGCGATTGATGGGCGGCCCCTCCGCCCTGGACCAGCCCGCCTGTCTCGCCCCTCGGCCCCATCAGCCCGCGCAGGTGGGTAAGGACTGACCCGCCAGGTAACGGCTGGCCCCAGCCGCGCGCGCCCCCTGCGGCCCCCAGTCCTTCAAGGAGGTGTGGGGAGGAGAAGGGGGACACCCTCTCCTTTCCACTTCTGCCATTCTGATGGGAAATCGGGCCGAAGCCTGGCGGCCTGGCAGCCTTCCCTCTCCCCGGCTGTCCCGGTGTTTTCCTGCCTCAAAGGGACAGGTGTGGGGGACCCGGTGATCACTTATTTGCACACTGGCAGCGCCCCCGCAGCTGCACAACTTCCCCGCAGTCTTCTCGGGTCTGCAAGTCCAGAGTAGGTCTACACGGACAGGACGGCCCCTCGGGCTTCCGAGAGGGAAATTGTTGATACTGTCATCCTTGGGAGCTTCGAATTGCTTGTCAAGACTGTGACATCAACCCCACCCCCCAAAGTTTCCCAAGTTACACATGGAGTCTCTCTCTTCTAGGCTTGAAAGTCAGTGTGTGACCGCCCATCTCTGTCACAGTTTCACAATAAAATGAGGAGTCGCCGCCAAAGAGCTTTTCTTACCAGCCCCTTACACCACCCACCCCTTGATTTCTTAAACCAAATTGGCTGGGAGAGTCGGATTATCTCCCCCCCATCCATGTCAATTCCTCCTCTCTGCCTTCCGTCACAGCATTCTCTCAGTAGTGGGGTGATAGAAAAACTGGCCCCAAATCACTCATCTTTGTTGCTTACATTCATTTTTATAAGATTTTAAAACTCTTAAGATTTTTTTAAGCTAAGACTTAAAGAAATCCTGTAATCTTTGTCATTACAAATTAATTGTGTAAAAAGAGAAATAAATTCTGAGGTCCTTCTTCCAAGTACCCAGTTGTGAAAAGGGGGGGGGATTTATAAACCTGATTGTCAGGTATTAATATAGCCATTTAGATTTTGGTCTAAAGGAACCTGAAGCCTAAAGAGGGACTTAAATTTACATTTTTGTTTATTGCTGAGCCAATAAAATATTCACTTTAGTACTTCCAATATGAGAACATAATAGAAACTTTTAACAAGAAAACAGTGAAATAGCTTGATGTTATTAAAAAGGGTTCCCTTCAATTCTTTTGACAAATGTGGTCATAGAGCAGAAGGACAGTATATATGATATTTTAGAGAACTAAAAGAAATCTATTCTGCAATCAGATTCTGTTCTCCTTAGTCAGGGAAACTTGGTTTGAATTCATTGCAAAGTTACACTAGAGAGGAATACATATGTCACAAAGTTCTTAGAATATTCCTCATTGAAATTTCACAGATATGTAGAATTTTGAGGCCAAGAAGACTCACTCACTCTCGCTTTCAGCAAAGCAGGGCTCCCTTCTCCCTTGCCCACATTCCTCCTACTCCCTTCTCTCCTTCTCCCTCTCCTGATTTAAAATGGCTTCTTATGTTGATTTGTAAGGCACATTATTTGGCCCAATATATTGTCACCAGAGACTTAAAAGAGAAGCGTGCATGACCATGAGTGGATTTTAAATTGCGAAGCAGTTCAAAGGTGAGAAACGGAAGAGAATACAGAATGCTATTTTAGAAACAAGCGCCTTGCCCACATTTTATTACCACCCCCTCCCCCACCTGTCTGTATTTGCGGAGGATAAGTTTTTGGGCTTCAAATGGCCATCTGGTTGAGTAAGCCCACTAAACTGAGATCTGCAAATTAAGCATTATCTCATGTGAATTTATTTCCAAACAGTTATTTCTGTTTCTTGTTCGTCCTGGTCAGTTTTCAAACCTGCAGTACAGTATGAGGTTCAAGTGGTACTTCAGAAAGCTGGAGAGTTTTTACCTAAATCGAGGTGACTGCCTAATAATCTCTTTTCCCGGTGCCTAAAGTATTTGTTTACTCTCACAGAGTATTGATGTGTTTAAATAAATAACATGTGGGACCATGATGCTTCTAAATATGCAGTTTATAGTAAAGTACAGTAATAGTTTATGGGAGGGTAAAGAGAATTTTGTAGGTAATTTGAAAGTCCTTTATTTGGTAGATGATTGTGAAGTCAGAGGTAACCTAGCAAGTAGTTCAAATAGTGTTATTTCCTACCTAGTTAGACACAGTTTTTTCATGCCTCTTGACTTAGAAGCCTCTTTAAAATAACACAGCATTAAAGCCAGGATATATTAGCTCGTTTTTCTAGGTTAATTTTGTAACCAAAATGTATCATTCAAGTGGACTCTGGGATGTGCCCCTTTAGTGACCATTAACACATTTTTGTTATGAAAACTTATGTTCTCTGCCTGATTCATATTCAGACAGGCTTCTCTTTCCAACAGTAGCAACAGAGGTTCATCTTTCTGCCTGCTTTAACACCATTGTTTTCCTAAAAGAGTGGGAACATAACTTCATTCTGTGCAGGTACAAATTCATATGAAAAGTTAAAAATGATCTTATTTATGTATTTATTTATTTAAGAGTGATAGAGAAGAGAGGAGGAGCTGAGGGGGAGAGAGAGAATCTCAAGCAGGCTCCATGCCCAGCACAAAGCCCAAAGTGGGGCTTGATCTCAAGACCCTGAGATCATGACCTGAGCCGAAATCAAGAGTCAGATGCTTAACCAACTGAGCCGCCCAGGGGCCCCAAAAATGATCTTTTAAAGTGTAGTGCTATAAATGACTATTAAAAATCCTCAGAGGCAAAATGTAGGTTTTGCATGTAGTCTGTGGAACTATCTGTTGGTTGTAGCTTTAGACTTGGACTCTCAAAGACCAACTTTCTATACTTCAGAGACAGCAACTCCAGAGGAAGCAGCACAAGTTACTAGATGATACTGCTCAGGGCGAGATTTCACAATGACCAGTCGAGACACTGAGTCACCATGAGTCAGGGACAACCTGGTTTTGCCAATATCTATACAACTGAAAAAAATGAAGAGAGGAAGGAAAGCTTCAGAATGCAAACACCCAAGGGTAGGGATGTTGTCTATCTTATCCTGCTGTTTCTCCAGTGTCTAGAACAGCACCTGTCACATGGTAGTCACTAAAAAATGTGTATCAGAAAGAAGAACAAAGCTGGAGGCATCATGATTCCTGATTTCAAACAATATTACAAAGCTATAGTAATAAAATTATATGATATTGGTGTAAAAGCAGACACAATGATCAATGGAACAGAATAGAATGCCTTGGAAAACTCATGCATATATAGTCAATTAATTTATGACAAAGGAGCCAAGAATTTACAATGGGGACGGGACAGTCTCTTCAATAAATGGCGCGGGGAAAACTGGAAGGCACATGGAAAAGAATGAAACTGGGTGATATTACACTATATACAAAAATTAACTCAAAATGGATTAAAGACTTGAACATAAGACCTGAAACCATAATACTCCATAGGTGGTAAGTGCCTTGACCTCGATTTGGCAATGCTTTTTTGGATTTGATATCAAAGGCAAAAAGAGCAGGGTGCCTGGTTGGCTCAGTTGGAAGAGCAGGCGACTCGATCTCAGGGTCATGAATTTGAGTCCCATGTTGGGTATAGAGATTACTTAAATAAATTTTTTAAAAAAAGGCAACAAAAGCAAAAACCAACAAGTGGAACTACACCAAACCAAAAAGCTTCTGCACAGCAGAGGAAACCATCATCAAAATGAAAAGTCAATCTACTGAATGAGAGAAAATATTTGCAAATCATATATCCAATAAAAGGTTAATACCCAAAAACGCAAACAACTCAATAGCAAGAAAACCCAAAAACCCAATTTAAAAATGAGATTTGAATAGATTTTTTTTCCAAAAGAGACATACATGTGGCCAACAGGTATGTGAAAATGTGCTCAACTCACTCATCACGAGGAAATGCAGATCACCCTTACTGACAATGAGATATCACTTTACCCTTGTTAGAATGCCTACTATCTAAAAGATAAGAAGTGTTGATCAGGATGTGGAGAAAAGGGAATCCCTGTGCACTGTTGGTGGGAATGTAAATTGGTGCAGCCACTAAGGAAAACAATTTGGAGGTTCCTCAAAAAATTAAAAATAGAACTACCATATGATCCAGCAATTCCACTTCTGGGTATTTATCCAAAACACTAACGCATTGCAGCATTATTTACAATAACTAAGATATGGAGGCAAACTCTGTGTCTATTGATGGACGAATAGATAAAACGTGAGATATATATATGTCAGGGAAAGAAATACTGTATGATCTCATTCATATGTGGATCTAAAAAACAAAACAAAACTCATAGATACAGAAAACATTCAAAGAACAAACTGGCAGTTGCCAGAGGCAGGGATTGGGGGGGAGGGGGACAACATTGGTGAAGGGAGTCAAAAAGCACCAATTTCCAGTTATAAAATAGTAAGTACTGAGGATGTAACATACAGCATGGCGACTACAGTTAATAATGCTGCATATTTGAGGGGCGCCAGGCTGGCTCAGTCAGAAGAGCGTGTGACTCTTGATCTCGGGGTCGTGAGTTTGAGCCCCACTTTGGGTATAGAGATAATAAATAAAATAGACTTAAAAAATACTGTATATTTGAAAGTTGCTAAGCAAATAGATCTCTAAAAGTTCTCATCACGAGAGGAAAAAAATTATAACTATGTGGGTGATGGATGTTAACTAGACTTATTGCAATCATTTTGCAATATACACAGATATCTATTCATTCTGTGGTATGCATGAAACGAATGTCATGTTCTACGTCAATTAAAAAAAAAACGTGTAGCAATCACTGAAAGGACTTCACTGGCCCCAAAAGCAGGATGTGTGGGACTTCAGGTGACCCTAACTGAGGAGGTCTTGCAGACTCATCATGACCAGCGCCATTTACTAACTGTGTGACTTTAAATATTTTGGTCATAAACTCAGGCCACACCAATCAGAGCCCAAGCTCCTGAAAGCATCGTCTCTACTCCCTTACCTCTCGTTTGCGCAATTCTCGGCAATCTGTCTTCAGTGCGCTCACCAAGGTTATAAATAACCTGCTCCTTGAAACGGGCTCTTCGCAGCGGCCATGGAACCGCGCCCACCTGGTTTGCCTCCTGCCTCTCCGGCTGCTCTGCAGCTTCTCTTCCGCTCGGTGTTCTCAAGTTGGAGTGTTCCTCAGCTTTCTGTCCCTGCTTCTCCTCCTCTTCCCAGTACACATACTGCCTTCTTCAGCTGTCACCCAATGCCCGTGGTGCCCAAATCCTTGCTTTTCTCGTCAGCTCCAGAGCCCCGCATCTAGGCGCTGGCCTGACGCCTCCACTACCCGCCCCCCGGACCCCGCTTCAAACTCCACACGGTTTTCTCACAAAGAGAACGTCTCCAGAATCGTCCACCGACCAGCCACCAGTTCCCCGGGGAGCTGCTGCGAGCCCATAACCTGGCTGGCTTCCTCCACCTTCCCTCTCCCGCGCCATCCATATCATCACCCAGCCCTGATGATTTTCTCCCCCAAATAGCCCCCAAATCCATCGTGGTGAGAGTGTGGGCCCTGCTGTGAGGTTCTGTGGGTTCAAACCCCAGTTCTTCCATTTACCAGCTCTGCAGTCTTAAGCAAGTTACTTACTCCCTTGGTTGCCCAGTTTCCTTACCAGCAAAATGCAAATAGAGCGCTTGCCTCAAGCACCGACCTGAAGATCGAGTGAGTTACTGTGTGTAAATGTTGACAAGGGTGCCCAGACCTTCCGGAGGCGCAGTAAATAGTAGCTCCAATGTCTGCCTCCTCCACCGCTGCCTCCTCTCCACTGTTGCTATCCAAGTGTGGTCGCTGTCTTATCTGGATTATTGTCATATGTTCCCTGTGGGTCCTTCTACTTTCATTTTTACTCCCCCCCCCTCCTTTCATTCTCTACACTAAAGCTGGAGGGGCCTTTGAAAATGCAAATCTAGAAGCACATGGCTGGATCAGTTGGTAGAGCATGTGTGACTCTTGATCTTGGGGTTGTGAGTTTGAGCCCCATGTTGGGTGTTGAGATTAAAAATAAAATCTTTAAAAAACAAAATAAAATGCAAATCTAACCATTTACTCCCCAGGTTGGAATCTTCCAGTGGCAGTTATATGGCTCTTGCAATCATAACCTTCCAGGCTCCAAGTGAACTGGCCAGCCCCTGTCTCCCCGAGAGCCCTCCGTTGCTGTTCTCCCCTCTCTCTGCTCCAGCTGCACTGGCCCTCTTGGTCCTCAACTGCACCAGCCCCCTGCTGCCCCAAAGCTCCGGCACCTGTTGTCCTTTCTGTCTGAGATGCTCTCTGTCCCACTTCTTGCCTGGCTCACTCCTTAGCAAGCCCGGTGTCATTTCCTAAGGAAAACCTTGCCCCCTAGACCATGTCATGCCCTCCCATAATAACCGTCTCTCAAAGAAGCTCACATTTCCACTCCATAGCCCTTATCACAATTAGGGTTCCTTTGTCAATGCTCAAAAGAGTTGGGATTTGAACCCTGAGAGTCTCACACAGCAGGGCCCACACTCCCACCACGATGGATTCGGGGGCTGCTTGGGAGAAAATCATCAGGGCTGGGTGATGATATGGATGGCGCAGAAGAGGGAATGTTAGGAAGCCGGCCAGGTTACGGGCGCGAGCAGCTCGCTGGGTGGTGGGAACATTCCCCTCAGATAATTCTGAAGGAGGGGTGGGTTCGTGAGAACACCTCATGGAGTGTCAAGTGGCTGGGGTGCAGCGATGTTCAGTGTCAGTCCTCTGCCCACCCGACTGTAAGAAACACCAAGGCAGGGGCACGTTCTTCCTTCCGACTGCTATATCCCAGCACCCAGCATGGCGCCTCAGTTGGAATAGGGACGCGATTGTTGAATAAGTGAACTTAAAGTGACCAGGCGCTCATAACGTTGGTCATTGCTAATTTCGCTAGATTCTGGGTTTTCATTTTTGTCAAGTCATAGAACTGCTTCTGAATCAGGTGTCTGTCAGTCTAACTCCCTATGAATAACCAACCAGGACGGGATCCCTGAAGCCAGCTGATGAATGCGGCTGCATTATTTATGCCCAGAACAGGAGGGCTGTAAGGGCATCCACACCAGTACAGAGAGTCCTTGCTGGCTGAAAGGGGCATCTGTGCCTTTCAAACAATGGAAATTAGATTAATAAGAGAATAAAAGCAATTATACTAAGATAAATCCAAATACAGTACAGCAACAAAGGATTATGTCACAGCACCTTTATTTATCTTTTATATGCAGGTTGGGGATTAAGAATCATGTTGCATGAAGCAAGGGACAGGCAGAAGTTCATGAGTAATGTTCAATATCTGCGGGACATGCAGCATAAGGTGGACTCTGAGTATCAGGTAACTGCAAAAAAACTAGAATCATCTTCCACCTTCCTTATAGTAATTATGTGAGAATTCAGGATACAGTCTGAGTACATGATAAGCAGTAATCACTTTCTAAAATCCAAAACCCATCACTTCCTAGATGTGTGACTATGGAAAGCCACTTGACCTCTCTGTGTTTCCTCATCCTTAAAATGGGGTTAATAACAGTACCTACTTTGGGGTGCCTGGGTGGCTCAGTCAGTTAAGCATCTGACTCCTGATTTCAGCTCAGGTCATGATCTCAGGGTTGTGAGATCGAGCCCTGCGTCGGGTTCTGTGCTAGGCCTGGAGTCTGCCTAGGATTCTCTCTCTCCCTCTCCCTCTGCCCCTCCCACCCTGTCTAAAAAAAAAATAAAATAAATAATAATAGCACCCACTTCATAATATTGTCACGAAAACAAAATAACACTTGAGAAGTACTTAGCACAGAGCTTGGCACACAAACCTTGTCAATGAATGACATGAAGGCTTAAGCTTGATAAGCCAGCTATCTAGAACAAAACCCTTAAAGAGTTAATGGGGTTGACCTACCATTTATAAAATAACATGCCTTTCCACTGTCATCCCACCAGAAGAAAGGTGGTTAACACATTCTCCAATAAGCTAACTATTCGTCACCCTAGTTACAGTGTTTACATGCAAAAACAAAACAGACAGGGAGCCGGAGGAGTCGTGATGTAATTACCCAGAGCTAGCACAGGACAAACTTGCCAGCCTGGGCGTGAGATTCTCGGAGCAGTGAGAAAGTGTCGCCCAGCCTGCTGGCCAGAGGTCAACCCTTGCCAATCAAAGAGGCATGTCCTCAGCTTCAGGTAAGGATGGAAAAGTACTCCTTCCTTAAGGAAAACACAGAACTGTTGCTACCAGATTTTTCTCCTTCTTAGCAATTTCAAATATAACCAAACCTCCTGGGTCACCAAGGAAACCAGACGGATCTCGGTAACCTGATTTCACCTGTATAGCACAGCTTAGCTGTGGGGCTGGAAACAGAGTCAGCAACTTCCTCCCACAACTTGCCAACCCACACACGAGACTGTAAAATTGAGGGAGTTTCTGGAAAATGAATAAGAACGTAAATACCTGAACTGGTCACACTGGGAATCCATCTGCTTTTCACCAAGACGCCTCTGCCACCTGACCTTCATTAAGAAATGCTTGTTTGAAATTGTCTCCAGAACAAGCATATAAGAAAATCAATCTTATTATTTGATGATCTCTGCTGGAGAAAATCACACAACTGTGTGGACTAAAGTCACTGGGGCTTTATTTTTCCGGTTTCATTGGACTTTCAACACTGTCCTTATTAATAAGGATACTTTCAACACTATCCTTATAAATAACAATACTTTATCAAGTGCATACAATGTCCTAAACGAAGTCCCTTCTCTCCCAGCATTCTTATTCTGGAATTGAGAAACAAACAATACACAAAACTAAATAAATATGTAAGATAGTTTTGATTACTCATAAATATAAGGAGGCAAACAGAGGTAACCAGCTGGGGGGGTGATGCTTCCTTACACAGTTAGGGAAGGCTCTTTGGGGAAATAACATTTGAGTGTAGAGGTAAAAGATGGGGAAGAGCTGGCCAGAGCATCCTGAGCAGAAGGAAAGCAAGTGCAAAGGCCCTGAGGCAGGAACTAACTTGGAGCCGTGGAAGAAACAAAAGAAGGCCAGAGTGGCTGAAACACATTGATCAAGGGAGAATGTGGCACATGACAAGGTTAAGAGAGGTAAATGGACCAGGCCGTGTCGAATCTCTCAGGACAAAGTTTGGTGTTTGGAGTTTATTCTTAGGGAGAATTATTGGGATGATTTTAAGCGGGGGAGTGGCATGATCTGACTTACAGTGTTTAAAGATCACTCTTGCTGCTTGCTGTATGGCGAAAGGAAGGAAAGGGACTAGAGAAGCAGCAGAAAAACTTGGTAAGGAAACTGTGACAGAAATTTAGGAGAGAAATGATGGTGGCTCAGACCCAGGGGGTAGGAGTGGAGGTGGTGAGAAGTGGCCCAACCCAGGAAACAGGAGAACTGACATCATGCCGGTATATGGAGAGGCGGAGTGAGGGAGAGAAAGGAGTGAAGGTTGACTCACATCGACATGCTTACTCGTCCATCAGCTCCCTCTGTCATCGTCGGTTTTCAACTTTCCTACTTTTCTCAGACCTGCAATCCCCACACTTTCAACAAAGAACTTCTCTTCCTGTTTTATACACACAGGAAACAAAGCAAAGGACCCAAGGCCATCAGGTGGGAAGCCTTGCTACTCCTCCCCTTCCATTCCAGGCTACACACCCATCCAGCCCTCAAGTCCGAAGGGGGAAGGAACATTTTCCCGGCCAGCGCCTGGCCGGAGCTCTTGGCCCACACCCTGCTGTGTCCAGCCCCTCTCCATCCAGGGACTTGTCATCTGTATCTTTGACATTTCCTTCCTTCTAATTGGCTCAGCCTACAAACATGCTCAAGTCCCTCCTATACTGAGAACAAAAGAACAAAGCTGCAGGACACGCGGTCCTTCTCTAGCCATAGCCCTGGCACTGTCCCCAACCTGCTACATTTCTATCTCTACTGCCCCCCCAATCCCGTTCATTCCTAACCCACTGCAGCCTGGCTGCCCCCTTCCCTCCCCTGAAGTTATTCTAAGGTCGGTAGCCAAATTCAAGGGACATCTTTTTAGTCTTTGTTTTCTGAAGCTTTATCTATATTTGACACCATTACTCCTTCCTTCTCAAAACATTACTCCTTTGGCTTTCTGACAACACACTCTGCTGATTTTCCTTCTGTTTCTCTCACATTCTTCTCCCTGCCCCACAAATGTTAATTCCCCGGTTTCCAACAGCCTAGCTTTCTTCCAACTCACAAGGTCTCTGTGACCCATCTCCTCCCTCCCATGTTTTTAGCCATCACTTGTAGACTAATAACCTGTAATACTGAGTCTCCCCAAAGTGTCACAATCACATGCACGCCTGCATGTTGCACATTTCCATCTGGATGTCACAGAGGCACCTCAGCATGTCCATGCCCTGCCATCCTCCTCTGTCTGTAAGTCTTGCCCGACTCCTTCCTCTCCCTCACCACCCATATCCCACCTGTTACCAAGTCCTGCCACCACTATTTAAAAGCTCTTGAACTGGTGCCTTCCTTTCATCCCACTGCCACCACCCTGGTCCCCACCTCCATGGTTTCTTTCCAAGATCATTACAATGTCCTTATTACCATTCTCCATGCCTCCAACCTTGGCATCCTTCAGACTGCTTTTTTGAAATCTATCTAAAATGTGAACTTGACAGTGCAGTTGGAATGCATGAAACCCTGGAGTTCCTTCCCCCCACGTAGAGGCAGGTCCAAGACCCAAGAACCACAACCAGAGCATCCTAAATCTTCACTGCTTCTCTGACCTCCCCTTCCCCCTTCTTTACTTTCTTGACAAGGGTGGTAGAGACTGCAGTTTGAATTTAGAACTAAATGAAATCTCTGTACTCCCACCACGCCCTTCTTTTAAAACCCACTTTATTGGGGCGCCTGGGTGACTCAGTCGGTTAAGCATCTGCCTTCGGCTCAGGTCATGATCCCAGGGTCCTGGGATCGAGTCCTGCTCAGCAGGAAGTCTGCTTCTCCCTCTGCTTATTGTTCCCCCTGTTTGTGCTCTCTCTCCCTCTCTCTCTGACAAATAAATATTTAAAAAACCCCACTTCATTGAGGTATAATTCACATATCATAAAATTCACCTGTTTTAAGTGTATAATTTAATGACTTGCAGTAAATTTACCAAATCTGTAGCCAAATCATCATCCAGCTTTAGAACTTTTCCATCACTTCAATACCAAAGCGCCGTTTTATACCTCCTTCTCGTTGCTTATGAAATTGTATTGAAATTGTCTTCTGGGTGACTTCCCCTCAATCTGGACCACAGCTTCTTATGGACAGGGATGGAGACATACTCTTCTATGTCAAACTGAATGCCCTGCCTTTGATGTGAGGCACCATTACCTAACTTGACCACCAACTCTTTTTATCAGTCTTAGATTCAGCTGACTTATGACTATTTCTCAAGGTCAAGTCCACCCTCATTGAGCATTTTCAAAACCACTCACCACAAAGTCTGCAAAAAATAAATATGGTTGTCTTTAATATGTTCTGAGTATTGTTGAATTAAATATATAGCAACCCACAGAAATGACTTCGAAGGGAACAGTGGTGAGCTATTTGTGTGATTTAGTCTCTCCCTTGACTTGTTCCAGAAAGGATTTAAAGTAGGGGTTTAAGAATCATTTGCATGACCTTAATAACCCCTCAAAAACTTGGTCCATATATGACCTGTGTGTATCTAGATAATTTACTAAGGTAGACTTTGCATCGGGTCGATATCGAATCCCTGGCTCATCAATGAATCAAGGAATCCCAGCTTTCACTCCCAGGGCAGCAACCTGGCTGCACACTAGGGACTCCCCATTTCAGAGTGTACAAATAGTGTAAGACCTAATAACTAGACAGAACTCCTAAATCATATACATTTGCCACAGATTCCTGCCTGTGTTTCACTTGCCTTTAATGAACTGGCTCAAATTGAAGCCCTTACAAACTTCCTGTGTACACTATTCCTGTGACATCCTAAAATACGCTAAGGGTTGGTGCGTACCAAATTAGCAGTGCCTTTACAGGTCTGCGTGCCGGCACCAGGAGAGGTGGCTTAAACCCACCCTGAGTTATTTTGATGCTGCTCCTTTCGGTGGTTGGGTGGGACCCTTTTGAAAAAACAAGAGGAAATAAACATCTATTTGGCATATTACATGCTATTTCAGAATCTGGTAGCTAGTACATAATTACATGCCATCTCAGGATTTGGCTCTGTTTCTTCAAGGGTGTTCATGCTGCATAGATTTGTCCCCCCCTTCCTTCTTTGGGTCAAACGTGTTTATGTAACTTGAGGCAGAATTTAGCCATTAATGTCTACCGAGAGCTGGAGAGAAAGATTACACTTGGCATTTCAGAATGATATTCCGTAATCTATCAAATGTGTTCAGATGGGTTTCATTTCCTGTCATTTATTTCATCCTGATCTTTCAAGGACTGAGCAAACAACTGAACATGATGCTATGAACTTGTTCAAGGACATGATAGGTGACAGTGCCAGGTGGCAAGGGGCTTGGGGACCGTCCACTCAGGGGGTTGAGGGAGTAGAGAAAATTCAGCTTCCTCTCCCATGGGAGCCTGGGGGGAAGGTTCTCTGCTCTGCTCATCTCTGAGGTACATGCTTCTGTCCTCTCCACAGACAGAACAGGAAAAGAAACTCATTTGAGGGGAACAGCATGTCAAATTGTTCTTACACCTCTGATTCCTTAACATCTTAAAACTAATGAACTTGAATAATGCCACCAATGATAATTAAATCCCCCAAGTCTGGGTTACGCATGTTAGATCGTAAGAACAGAGAAGTACCAACCGAAGCAGTGGCAAGTCCCACTTCTCAAAATGCTTGGAGGCTGGAGCGACAATAACCTTGGTGGAGGCCACCATGCTCGAGAGGCAGAGATGCCCCGTGGTCACGGGGTTTTTCATACTGGAACCAGGAGGCCGGGAAAGTCTTCCTATGGCTGGTGGCTTCTTAAGGCCTCTGGAGCCTGGATGAGGACTTGAAGGCGGGACTGATAATCAAATAAACTTAAGAAACTGAGCCTCCCACCCCCCCATTACCCCCCACCCCCCGGTGGATTCAGAAAGCTGCAACACTGAGGAAAAAGTGCCTTATGAGGTACCCTGACTGACTGAGGGCAGGATCTCCTCAGTTGTCTGGCGGGGGGAACTGCAGGCCTAGGAAACAGACCGCTGCCTCCAGGGCACAAAAACAAGGATGAAGCTCAGGCCCGGACAGAAAGATTCTTTCTTCTTCCCTGACCAGGATCCGAGTCATGCGATTTGGCAAAGGCTGGCTTTAGAAATAGAAGTAAACCAAGCAATGGGATCAGAAACAACAATTAAAGCCTAATGATGATAATGATGGTGATGAGGGTGATGAGGGTGATGATGGTGGTGATGAGTGCCTTTCACTGAACACTCGCCAGGAGCCAGTCACTCTGCCCAGCGTCCTGCCAACAGGGCCCCAGGCTCCCCGGCAATCTGGCGGCACCAGGCATCTCCCTCTTTCAGATGAGGGAAGCAAGAATCAATGGAGTTAGTCAGGCTGCCCAAGGTTATGTTGCGAGAAAGTGGCAGAGCTGGGGCTTGTCATGTTTACCCGTATTGAGTTACAGTGAGTCACAGAACCCACGTCATCCGCCACAGGCATATATGCACATTCTGTGTTCTGCCCCCACATTGGGAGCTTGTGCTCTGGAGGCAGCCTGACTGCGTGCCGATAGAGGGATGGGCTGGGAGGGGAGGTTGTGGGGGCAGCGCCAGAGGAGGAGTGAAGGAGGAAGCCCCCCACCCAGCTCAAGGAGGAAATGAGTTACCTGAAGCCTTCCATTTTCAGACCGCCCTCAGCCAGTTCCGTCACATGAACAGAAACTTATTTATAGCAATCTAGCTCCAGACATGTGGAACTGAAAAGGGAATATTTTTAAAGTTCCAGGGGAAGGGAAGCCCCCGGTGATCATGAGTTACACGTCAATTCCTCCTTGCCAGCCTATGGACTTCATACTCTGCCCTGTTGCTCCAGGACCCCCACTGTGGAAACATCAGCATCAAAAATGGCACCAAAAAAAAAAAATCGTTCATTTTCAAATAATAAGAAAACTAGCCCCCGGGGAACGTGGGGCAGTTACGGCTCCTGTCTTGCTATTTCTAGGACTGGAAGTCTGGACTTGCCTCTCTGTCCCTGTGTTCCTTCAACTGGGCAAAGCTATCACTTCAAGAGGACTGATGTTTGATTTACACAGAAAGATTGCTGCTTGGCTGTATCAAGATAAAAATTATGTACCCTGTCACCGGTTTGCTCTCGGACTCCTCTATGAGAGGAGGCATAAAGGAACCAGAGGGGAAAAATTTTTTTTTCGACACTGCAAACCATTCTACTCCGCCTCCCCTTTTGGTAAAGAAATATTTAAGTTGCATGCATTCTTGGAGAGAATTTTCAAAAAACACTCAACCCACAAGAATTCTGTTCATCCCACAAAATCTGCCTTGGTCCTGCGTGCATTTGCTAACACTGTCCTCCACTTTGAGCCTATCAGCATTTGCTGCTTGCGCCTGCAATCCCAGTTGGGTAGGATAACACAGACATCTGCCGCTCCAGGAAACAACACTCCGAGCCAGGGCTCCTCCCAAACGGGCTCCAATCTGAAGTCATTGGAAAAGGAATGAAAAAGGAGAGGCCCATCTTTACTTGAACGTCATTAAACTCTCTGGCTAACTCTCTTCAGGTTTACTTTGGTTTATTTTCATACTCGATGTTTAACTTATTTATCATAGTTACTGTCCACTACTTTTGGGGGTTTTTTTGCTCAAATTATTTATTAAAACAGACACTGCAGGGCACCTGGGTGGCTCAGTTGGTTGAGCGTCCGACTCTTGATTTCGGCACAGGTCATGACCTCAGGGTCTTGGGATCGAGCCCCAGGTCGGACTCCACGCTCAGTGGGGAGTCTGCTTGGGATTCTCTCTCCCTCTGCCCCTCCACCCCCACCTCAAATAATTAAAAAAAAAAAAAAACACTGCCCACGATTTATTAAAATGGCTTGCTATCTATATAGCATAGTTTTTGAAAGTAAGATTAACAGTGAAACAGGAAAAAAGGGGGGGGCAACCATTTTGGATTGCTCTCCCTTTCCAAATAAGGCAGGGTGGAACCATACTTTTCGACAGGATTCCACTTGCTGCAGGTACCACCTGGCCGCTGTGCATAAGCCCTGAGGCCAGGGCTTCACCAGCAATATGGTTGAAAGCACAGTGTGACCAGCTCGCTGTTCCCAATTCCAAGTGGTAAATGTTTTGTTAATATCAGGTCATTTCTATTTTTAACCATGTAGCATAATATTAGGCTTTCCCAGAGGTGTGAAATTCTGGCAAGTCCTTCCACATCAAGGAAGGAGATGCATTTTCTAACAAAGGGGAAAAATGCAGAAGGAATCTTTCCTTTCTCAACGCAGCCAGGAAGGGGAGATGTCAGGCCCTGTTTAGAAACAGTATTGTTGGTCTTTACATTGCATTTCTTTACCATGACAGTGGATAATTTGGCTCTAGCAGCGCAAAGGTGAATTCGGGCACTGAATCTATAGAAATGCTCCAAGAAGTTTTACTATTTTAAACTATTTAAAATATCAGTTGAAACCCCCATAGCACATGATGTCCTTGGGGTTTTTTCTGTTCTGATCCTGGAGAAGAAATATATTGGTACTAGATTTTCTCTTAATTTTCTTTGTTTTTTAAACAACGGAAAATTTTTTTTTGTTGGTTATTTTTATTTATTTTTTATTGTTTTGCATTTGGGGACTGATATTTCCCTCTGAAACAACAATGCAATTCAGCGAACATTAAACGCTAGATGCTGGGGGATTCAAAAGATAAGAGGTGGTCCTTACCCTGAGGGTTCTCACTGATCAGCAGGAGATACAGGCTCAAAACAACTAAATTGTACAACAGTTTTAAAAAATTGCATAATTCAAGCTGCGTCTGTATAAAGGACCAATTAATTTGGCCTGGGGAAGAGAAGCAAGGCAAGGAAAGAGATGCCACGTGAGCTCGATCTGAATAGATCTGCAGGATTTGCCAGACTATGAACATCCCATGAAAGGCATTCCGAGGGGAAGGAAGCGCACGTGCTAAAGCTCTCACGTAGGAAAAGTCTTCCCCTGGAACCAGGTGTGATCCAAGAGGCCGGAGTAGAGTGGCGATAGAATCAAGGCAGAAGGGGAAGCTACTACTGTGCATCAGGTACTTCCTGCACTAAGCAGGCAATTGTTGGGGAAATACTTGTCGAAACACCTCTTGGTATGTTGATTTTAACTTATTAAAGCAGTGGCTACTATTTTTGACCTGGCATTTTGGGCAAAGGGAAGAGAGAATGATGCCTGGCTGAGTGTCCTCACACTTGGTAAAGGTGTTGATGAGCCCTCGGAGATGGACGTTATATATTTCACGCTCCTCATGATAGGAATTAAGCAAAAAGTTATAATCAAAGCTCGTCGCACACCTAAGCTAAGGAAACCATTTTTTATTCTGCAGGCTTGTCTGAGACGACAGGAATACGGAAGAGACCCAAATGAGAAGAAACGAGATCAATTTTGGGGGCCAGAGACAAATTTGGAGAGATCCCGGTTTTCAAGTGGGTCATCTTCCAAACAGGTACTTAGAACTCTGGGAGATATCCTCCTCCTGCTTCTGCTGGGGTGTGGGGGTGTGGGGGCGTGGGGGTGTGTGCACACACGCGTCACTTAGGAAAAAGCCAATTCAGAAAGGAGGCGTTAGAAACCCTAAATGTCAGGACAGGGAGATGCAAGGGCAAGAGCTCTCATCCTGGGTACTGTCCAGGCGGCTTCTTTGCTGTGCAACTATATCCCTCTTCACGCCGGTTGGGCCTCGATCTTCTTTCCCGATGGGCCTGATAGAGACTGTCCCCGAGGCACCATCCAAATCAGAAACACTACAGCTCTTTCACTTCAAGAGTTGAGGCTAAGATGAATAAGTCAACCAGAGAAAGACAATCGTCGTCTGGTTTCGCTCATGTATGGAACATAAGGAATAGCACAGAGGACCACAGCGGCAGGGAGAGAAAACGGAAAGGGAAGAAATCAGAGAGGGAGACGGAAATCGGGGGGGAGGGGGATGGTAACCAGGTGACGGGCATTAAGGCAGGCACATGATGGGATGAACACTGGGTGTTAAATGCAACTAATGAATCATCGAACATTACATCAAAAACTCATGGTGTATTATATGTTGGTTAATTGAATTTAAAATTTAAAAAAATGGAAAAAAAAAAAAGACTCGAGGCACTGGGCCTTCTAAAGCACAGCATCATCCATCTATACACCTGCATCAGTGTCTACCTGATCTGCCCATATAATCACAGCCTTATGATACAGATATGAAGATATGTCACATATGTGTATGGGCTTATAGTCTAACCCACTGCATTGCTTAATCCTGTTTTTAAATAGAGTAAAATGTAGTAATAACTGCATCCTGTAATAACTAGAAATTGGTCAAATGTTTTTGTCTGGATGATAATAAAAGAGAGTAAGATCAATATGATAGTGATATGATAATGATAATAGTTGTAGTTACCATTATCTGAGTGCTTACAATGTTCCAGCACTGTGCTAAGCGTTTTATACATATTAGCTTATTTAATTCTCATAAATCTCTATGTATTTATCTCATTTTACAGAGGAGAAACCGAGCCTTAGAAAAGATAAGAAACTTGACCCAAGCCTTCATGCCAGTGTGTGGTGGAGTCAGGGTTCCTTTCCAAGCAGTCTAACCCAGGGAGGGTGCTCTGAACCACTGAACTATATGATCATATTTCATGTTTAAGATCTTATCTGAGTACGAATTTTACTTATCCTATGTAAGCACTAAATACCACAAGCTGCATTCAACACCGTTTGTTAGCATGGTGAATTGATTTAAGATGAGTAATATGCCTTTTATGAATTCTTATTTAATATTTTATGCCTGCAATATACTCCAGAGGATGGACTCTCTCTTTCTGTCAGTGGCGCGGATCCCCAAGATAGATCCTGGATACCTGATATCAATCAAGTTCTCGTTGGGATTTCTCCTTTAATCTGGGATGCTCACACTGTGGTTATTTAATGTTCAAAGGATACCTTAAAAACATCAATGATTGATGTTTATGGATGTAGATGTATCCCTGGGTGAGATCTATACTCCCTATTAAGGAACATGAAATCACACAATAAAATATTCCACCTAGAGTCTGAAGGGGAAAGAGACTCTCTTACAATACTGGCACCATCGAGAAGAACACATCGCCTGGGTCTTTTCCTGTTAGTCAAAGATGAAATAGAATGCCTGCTGCTGATTAAACTTAGGGAGTGAGATTAATCCAAAAAATTAAATCTAGTTTGGCTACAACAACACATTTTTAGCACTAAGAAAAATTCTCATTTTTTTTTCTTTTTGCATGCAGGAACAAAACTCAAGGACAGATAAAAAATGTAATGTAAGTCAAACAGTAGCACGTAGCAATCTTCCTAGACTGGTAAACAAACGGGCAGCTGGGTTCTTGTATTTTCACGCAAAGACTCACGTGCATAACCATGGCCATTTCATATGGCAATACTAGCACATTCAGGATATTCTAGGACTTGAAGTTTCATGCTCCTCTCCACAAACTTTGGGGGACAGGTTGTTGACAGATTTCTGTAGTTTTCTTCTTTATGCTATAAAAATTATTCATTCTTTAAATCATCATTGCAAAATACTCAGACTGCGTCTAAAAAAGGATATGGGTGTACATATAAAAGTAATGATGAAATAAGGACAAAAATATGTGGTCAGATGCACAAAACTGGCCATTTCCAAAGTACAAGAAAAGGATTTTTCATGTTTGCACTCTGTCTCTGTACCTCAGTTTGCCAGAGAACCCAAAACAACATGACTTACATAATCTCAATTTTTTTCCAGGTAATGATATCCCAAGGGTTTGGGCCTTGATTAGACAAGTGCCTTCAAGGTCACGTCTTCTGTATCAAGAAGAGTGAAAAACCAGAATTTTCCACAGTGAAATTCACCTCTGCTTTGCTCTCTGTATTACTGATATTCTTTGGGGGATACTGGAGGATTTGCCTCTGGATACAAAAGCACAGGAAGGCTGGCGGGGGCGGGGGTGAAAATGTCACTGAATGCATCACTCATCAGCCATCTGACTTGTGTGTTCGTAATGTTGATCCCCGCCCCCCTGCTCAGTCCTTCAACTTTTGCTTCATACGAATGAAACCAGAGATCCCTTATGAGATAAACCAGATCAGGAACTCTTCAGCCCCCAGGATCATGGGTTGGTTTGGAGTGTTCTCTTCTCAGGTTTGGGCCCCCGCCCAAATGTCTCTGAAAATCTGGTTGTTCTTAAACCCTTACAGTATGGGGTGCCTGGGTGGCTCAGTCGGTTAAGCGTCTGCTTTCAGCTCAGGTCATGATCCCAGGGTCCTGGAATCAAGCCCTGAATCGGGCTCCCTGCTCAGCAGGAAGCCTGCTTCTCCCTCTTCCACTTCCCCTGCTTGCGTTCCCTCTCTCGCTGTGTCTCTGTCAAATAAATAAAATCTTTAAAAAAAGAAAAAAAAAAAAAAACCCTTACAGTATGGGCCTGCCCCGCTATATTTCGAATCCTGAGGGAATACAGAACTTATCAAACCTCTTTTTATAGGATCCTCAGTGCCAGGGAGGTCCTGGAGCCAGTCTCCCAGAGGAAGCTATAAGAGTGCTGCCACCTGCCAAAGGAGAACTCAGGACAGACCAGTCCCAGTTTGCAGAGCTCAGTGGGTTGAATGCCACATCAGGCACTACAGGTGCAAAAGATAACTGGTCAATGAGAAAAGAGCAGGAGAAAGGTACAGTTCAATGTGCAGGGGTAAACCTAACCAAAGCCCTCCTCCATAGGTAAACATTCCCCCTACATAATTCCCTTCTAGAGACTCCTGTGGCTGAAAACTCTCCGAGGAAAGCATTGCCTCTGATTTGTAAAGGAGAGTTCATTCCGACTGAGCGGGCAGTGTGTGAGTGGATTGCTTAATCCACAGGACGCTTTCCACTGCACTCACTGAGTGAAGCGCACCACCACCAAATTCTGATGCTTGTATTGCAGTTTCCGCCTCTTGTTCCTTCCTTGACCCAGTCTCAGATGATCACAATTCTGATGAACCTGGCATTAGAGACATTTACCATCCAGTAATAGATCCAGTACCAAGCTATCATATCCAGACACCTGCCTGGAGGCGGCAGATCCCCAAACGCACAGGTAACACAGCAGCCACTCCACGATGCACCATGACCTCTCTACTACCTGTGGCTTTAACTGTACCTTAGGCAGAGGCTGGGTTACACCTAAATCCAAGATAAAGCCATAACCATCAAGCTCATGCTGAGATGTTCTTAAAGCGGCACCTCCTAAATACATTTAAGTCAGTGGTGTGGCAAAGTAGAAAGAACACTTACCATCAAGAGCCATCTCTGTCCCTCATCACAGTGTGAATTCAGACAAACCACTTCTAAGCACTTCAATTTCCCATCAAGGAGATACTTATTATCAATGCTTATCTCGTGGGATCAATGCGAGAACAAGAGACTCTTACGTTCATACTAACATTAGATTACATTATAAATTGCCTTGGCGTCCAGCTAGTCTTACAAACGGTGCTCTAGGAGCTATCAGTGGCAGAGCAGGTTCTGAGGCTTCTAGAATACCTTCTTGCGCCTCAGCCCAATCCCAAACCACATTTCTAAAAGCCAATTTAATTTTAAAAAGCAACTTAATTTTAGACACTTTTCAAAGTTACATACAACCATGTTAACTGTTTCATCAGAGTAGAATAAATAGGGAAATACACAGCAGCTCCATCTAATCAACTAGGAGTTGGATGATTAGTAGACTAAAAAGCAAAGCAGTCTCTTGAAATGAGCAGGAAACCGTGTCCCCGAGATAACTGCTGGCCTAGAGGAGCCTGCTGTAACTGACAGGATATTTCGCCCTCCCAAACCTTCACAGAGAAGAAGCAGGAGCCCCGATTACCCCAGAGAAAATGATTAGCCCAGGACTTGGGGGTGGGGGGGAGCAGCAACGTTCTATGAAGAGGGGCGTCATGAGCTTTTCTCATCTTCTAGCCTCGCTGAAGGGGACACTGTTCCAAATGCACAGACCAAGGACTTAGGACATGTTGTCACTGCATTTACTTCATCAGCAAAGAAGGCAGAGACCAAGAGTACCGTTTGCCCTGCTGATAACAGGATTATTGTCCTTCACCATCAGCAACCGGCAACTAAAGATTTAGATTCCGTGTCACAAGGGCCCAACGTTACATTGGGAAGGAGGCAGTAAACCTGACACCAGCAGCAACTGGCTCGTCCCCAGGCCTGGCTAAGTGGGATGTTGACCGGTGAGATCACCTGAACCTCCCAGAAAACACAGTAAGCTTAAGTGTGAAGGTGATTACCCAACATAAACATTTTAAATTGTTTTGTTCATGATGATCTGCACAAACTTTGGAGGTTGAAATAAAAAAAAAAAGCCTCTTCAAGTGACCTGCAGTGGCTTAAAAAGTCAGAATATCCATCTATACATGAGGGCAGCAGAAGTCTAGAACTGTGCTGTCCAATAAAGTGGCCACTAGCCATGTGTGGCTGTTTACCTTTACCTTTAAATTAATTAAAAGAAAATTGTAAACCTAGTTACTTGGTCTCGCTAGCCACATTTCACATGCTCAGTAGCCACATGTGTCCCATGGCTGCCATACTGGATCACAAAAATATAGGACATTTCCACCACTGCAGAAAGTTCTATGGGACAGCGCTGCTCCAGATTGCAGTCAAGTTCAAAAAACAAGAGCCCCTGGGCCAGGAACAGGTTTTGTTTCCCAGAAAGTGACCCTGCATAATGCACAATACAGTGTTTTGCATACTGCAGCTCCTTGCAAATGTTAGCTCTCTGATGATGGTGCAGCTGTCCAAAAAGGCTGGCTCGATTTGCATTTTGTGTTTTCTGAGACCTTGGTATATTTGCATGCCTCCTTTCATTACCTATTTATTCAGCTTATCCTGCCTGTGAAACCTTCAGCTTCTCCCCTTTCAAACGGCTCCCATTAATCTGTCAATGTCAACCTACCAACACCCTTACCGGTGTCATGAAAGCAGCCAGGGCTTAGCACAGGGCATAAGCGTTCCATGACTCACACTTTTAATTTTCCCTAACTTCTGCTTGTCCGTTCTCGGATTCCTTGAGGGTCTGGCCTCCCTTCTTTCTGGCTCCAGGCCCGTGTGTGGATGAGGCAGGTCACACACGCACACACTGGTTCTACCTGCCAAAAGGCCCCACCCTGGGAGGCTGTGAGTCATCGCTAGCACCTGGTATGGTGTTTGTCATAGCCGCCCTCTTGACTGTAGCTCGGATTCTGCACCCTCGAGGTGTACCTGAGTAATCCCGCAGCTCTGCACACGACATCTCGAGCTCCAAATGTACGTCACGGAGAGGGAATGTGCAGCCCACGGTTTGACAAGTGCAGATCTGTGGGAATTCTCATTTGTTTTCCATTTTAGCTGTTGATCTGTTCACCATGGCGTGTCCCACAAGCGCCTCAGACTCAAGATGCTGACTGTATCATCTGTTTCCCTCAAAATGGTTCCTCTTCCTGAATTTATTTCTGCCCAAGTCACAATTCCAGAAATTATCTTGGGTTCCTTCTCCTGCTCCTTCTCACACTTCATGGCAATCAGACACCAAAGCCAGACCGTCTTGTCTCCTTCCTCGTGAATCTGTCCAACAGCACACCCCTCTGCAGGGCCATCTTTTTGGGCCTGGCCTTTTTTGGCCTTCCTATAACACCCTCTGGGCTCAAGTCCACCTTGGATCTTCCTATCTTCCTCCTCCCTTCGGCTGGAAGCTACTCCAGAGCGGGTGCTGTTTATCGTCATACTTCCAATGCCCACCACCTAATAGGAGCTCCATGAATGTGTGACGGCTGACAGTTACAAGAATGTTTTAGGAATGCACACATGCTGAAGTCCTAGTGATATAGCCATAACAGCCAAAATAGGAATCCTCATCATGAACGAGAGAAAACAGGAGATGCTGTTCCTTGGAGCAGTGAATGCTCCCTGATGTTGCTTAAGAGGCTAGTAGTTTAGTGAGGCTGCCGAGGTGCGATGGCCAGTTTGGGCTTGAAGACAAGTCAGTTACAATCAACCACTTGGAAACCTCCATGCTGGTGTTGACCAGAGAGTGACTAGAGAAACAGAGCCTTCTTTCCCACGGCATACCCCTCTGCAAATGGACAGATGGCTTCTTCAAAGCCCTGGCTAAGTTCCTTTTGTCACAGACCAACAAGAACACAAGGACATAAGAGAGTCTGGATTGAAGCTCTCTGTGGACGGAGGAAACTCAGAATGGCCCAAAGTTGGCCCAGGACTCAGTTGTACTTTATAACAGAAGTCATCTTGTTATAAAAACATGATTTAATGTTCCACCAGAGAACTCACCAGACTAAACCAGAGACTTCTTTTAGGATTAGATTATAGATTAATTGGAATACCTGGCGAGCATGCCCCTCTGTGGGCAAGCCAGGATGCCGGAGGTCTTCAGCAGGACTGATGGAGCATACAAAATGCTAACTGTATGTTGGGCAAAGCCAGCAGCGAGCGCTTCATTTCTCCTTCATTTCTGTGCTTTGTCTGAGTTCCACTAGGTAATTTAAAAATAGGCCATGGCAGTAAAATGGGGCAACTGTCAGTTCAAATTGCAGCTGTTTCCAGAATGTTGTCCTGCCTTTTTTAACAGATAAGCAAGACAGCCTCAAGTCAATCCTTCCACTGGGGTGATTCTGCCACGTGGCCGGGTGACACAAACCCCAATTGTTATCCCAGCTCAGTGAAATTGTCAATGCCAAGAATCGGTGGCCTCTGACCCACAGAGTTCCTTGTGTTAATTGGACTCAGAAGCTCCAAAAGTGCATGGGAGAAGATCATAATAAAGTAGCTTTTTTTCCCATCTTATGTAATGCTATGTGTTTCAGTTTACTACATTTTATTAAAATTCCCTCCCTTAAAAAAAGTGGTCCTAATTATTTTTTAAACGCAAAAAGCTTGTTAAAAACCAATTAAAATTCCAGCTATCAAAATTTTAAGTTTTTTCAGTTGCAAGATATTATTTGGGTGCATATCTGCATTAAACATGATTTATAACATACAGCATTTCATCCTAAAATTTTCTTTGGTATTGCTTTTATACTGCTTTATTCACTAAAGAATTTTGAACTGCTTGCGTCCAAGACACGGTGCTAGGTGCTATGGGGACAGGGTACTAAATAAACCATGCCCCCACCCTTGGGTTGTTCACAGTGCTGGCTAAATAAGATGTCGCACAAACGCGTGCAGTTCAAGACAGCATCGGATGAGTGTAAGAAAAAGGCAAAAGGAACCCTGGAGAAGCTTCATAGAGGATGCAGATTTTCCCCTGGATCTTAAGGCACCACAGGATTCGGGAAGCTGGAAGTGGGGTGGGGAGCCGAGGTAGGTGGAAGGAACAGCCCAAGTCAAAGAGATACGGGCACTCTTGGGCAAGGGTGAGCTGTCCCGTCTTCCTGTGGCACGGGGCATGTACATCAGACTTCTTTTCAGAGCTCCTGTCCCTGGAGGGCACCAATCATATCCCTCCCACACCCTTTCTTTAAGATCAGGAGACAGGAGGCTGCCCTTCTCGCTCCCAGACCACTGCTCCTCAGGCTCTGATGGAAATACGGGTGTACTAAGGCTTGCGCTGTTTTATTCCACCATCCCTCCCTGACCATCATCCCTATTGTCTCCTGGCCATTCTCTCTCAGTGAGGACTCTGGCAGTGGCTGGCTCTCTGTTCACCCATCTTCTGGTCTCCTGCCATAATCCTGGATGACCTTGGCACCCACCTGGACGATCAGACCACACCCTGTCTTCTCAGTTCCGGATGCATCTTAAGTGTCCCCCTCCATGCCACTCTGCCACCACCTCCCCGCCCCACCCCACCCCCCGACAACAGCACATCCTGGATTGCAACATCAACCAAAAGTTCTCCATCTCCAAAATCCACTGATCACACCAGACTTCCAGCTCTCCTGATCATCCCTTTTTACTATGACATCTCTTCCAGCTCTTGGGAACCTCTGGTCCATTAGCCCTTAGCTCTCTCGTGGGCCCCCTTACTGACTTTCCCTTCCTAAGCAGCCTAGATTCTGTGCTTAATCCTCTTAATAAGGGGAGGTGGCTCAGTCGGTTGAGCATCCAACTCTTGATCTCAGCTCAGGTCTTGATCTCACGGTCATGAGTTTAAGCCCGGCTTTGGGCTCCATGCTGTGCATGGAGTCTACTTTTTAACAAAAGTCCCCTTAATAATTCCCTTGCCCTTTGTCTTTTTTTCTCATCTCCCTGGCAAAATCCCAGCCATCCGTGGTCTCTGGGTCTCTATCCAGGTCCCTGGCAACTGCTGGAGAAAAATCACTCAAATGTGAGACATGGTGACCACTGAAAGATCACAGCGACCAACCTCCTGGAACTTCTCAGTGCTGCCCAGTTTCCCTGCTCAACTCTCTCTTCCTCTCTCGAACCTTCTTCCCTTTGCCGTCTTCAGTCCCTCCTCTCTTCCACCCCACACCTTAGTGGTCCTCAGATGGAAGCTTCCTCAGCTCTCTGCTGCCCCGCCCACCCATTCCCTTCCTTATGCGCCACCCTTCCCTCGGTCCCACTCGTTACAGGCCTCTCCGCCTCACCTCAAGATGCCTGCTCCTTGCTGTCCTCCGGACCTTTATCCATCCAGCTCCCTTCCCCGCCTGCATCTCCAGCTGTCCCTGAGCCTTCCCATCAGCATCTAATCATGATCCAAGATCTCCTTACCAAAAAAACCCCAAAATACAAAAAAAAAACAGTTCCTTGGTCCCACATCCCATCCACTTGTTTCTTCTCTTTCACAAAGTTCTCAAAAGAATTATTTACACTGACTGACTCCATTTCCCCACCTCCCACTCACTCTTCAACCCACTCCAATCTGGCTTCCATGCCTGTCATTCCACCGAAATGGCACTTTGTCAAATGACTTCCACATCTCTAAACGCGGCAGGTCTTTCAGTCCTTGCCATGCTTGACTTGCCCTCTTGGCAGCGTTGACTGGCTTCCTGCCTGACTCGGTCCCTCTTGAAATGCTGCGTCCCTGAGCTCCTACAAAGCCACCTTCTCCTCCAGGGCTCCTCCCTGTCTCCTCCTCCTCCACTCAGGCTCTGAGCCCAGGATTCCTCGAAGCTCGATTCTCTTCTCACTCCATACCTGGGGGGTTTATCCTTGTTTTGTATCACACACCTCTGGGACAGTAGGGTGAACTCTCTAGATCCTCTTCTCAGAACATTTTCACCAAATGCATAAAATAATACATGGGGCTTCAAAGGAAACCACGTTTATCAAAAGTCATCAAAATATTTTTAGAAATCTGTGATTCAGTAATATATGTGCTTCTTTATTAACACGTTAAATAACAAGTGATGGGCGTGAAGGGGATTTTGAGACATCTGTAACAAATTTAATGCAATGTGAAAATATCTGTGATTGCTATTGGTGACAAAGTGACAGATACTGCTGATACTACCGTGATTCATTGCCTACGTTCAGAAATGAAAGCCATGCTTAGATTGCAGTTGGAGGTTAGTGGAATTTCCCATTCAAGTTCATGACCCGCCCCCAAGAAGTCCTGCTCTATAAATTCCCCTTAGGTCACCTCAAGATGTTAACTGCCAATGAGTCCCAGATCTCCATATCCAACCCAGAACTCACTTGTAATCTCCATGTCTGAATATTCAACTGTTTACTCATTAGATCTACTTGGAAGCCTCCACAGGCCTAATGCTAGAGTCCCCAACCCGGCCCTTCATGCTTCCTTTTGTGCAGCATCATCAGAATCTGGCACTCTCTCCTCCTCACACTCATATTCAATTCAGTCTCCAAGTCCTTCCCATTTTACTTCCCCAAGTTTTTTAATCTGTGTGCTTCCCTTCTATTGCCTAGTTAGGTTACTGCGGAGACCTCCTAGCCAGTCTTTACTTCTACTCCTGCCCCTAAATCCCTCTTTCCTTACCACAGGTGGAGTGATAGTGACGAGTGGAACCCTGGCCCACTTAAACCCCTTCTGTGGCTTTCGGTGACTTTCAGAATGGAAACCAAAACCCATCATCGAGCCAGCAACGCCCTCCTGGTTCTGGCCTTCTGTGCTGTTCCATCCACACTGGCTTTGGGTCCTCCTACGTGCCAGGCCACCTCTTGCTAAGGAGTCTTTGTACATGCTGTTCCCTCTTCTTACAACACGCACCCTACCTTCCCACTATGCCTCAGATGTCAGCCCAGGTCACTTCCTCAGGGAGGTTTTTCCAAACTGCCCCATCCCCCCAAACCAGATTCGGGCCCTTCTGCCCTATATTCTATGGCTGTCCAGATGCTTTTATTTTTTTAATTTAGAACATGTAATTTTACATTTCTTTAATGATTATTTGATTAAATGACCTACCTTCCTACCTGGACTGTAAGCTCTGTAAGAGCCAAGTCTTTGTTTTACTCATCATTTCCGTATCCCATCGTATGTGGCTATATTGCGTTTTCCATGGAGAATCACCTGTTAGTATAAACTTATGGGCATCCTAAAGCACCAATTTTAAGAGACATTTCTCTTAAAATTTATTTCACATTGACTTTCCTATATTGATCATTGATCTCTCATTGTTACCAGATGGTATCATGAAGGAAATATTTTAAATCTAATGAAATGTTTATTGTGGGCCATAAAAAGAAAACTGGCAGTGTTCCAAGTACCTAGTTTATCCCGGCAGCCCGGCAATATCTATATCTACTGCTCCATTTCCTCCCGGTGTTTTACTCTGAGAGCTTCAAAACATATAGAAGAGTTGACAGGATTGTGTAGTGAATATCCATATACCCACCACCCAAAGTCTACAGATGTTGACATTTTGCTATATTTGCTTTATCGCATATCGATCTATCCATCCACTGATCCACCTTGTGTTTTGGTGCATTTCAAAGCCAGTTGCAGACATCAGTCCTCTGCCTCCCCCGCCCGAAACACTTCAGCATGTACATCACTAACTAACACTGAGTATTTGTTTATGGCTTCTGTGGTTTTGATTATTCATATTTTCTTCCAGTTTTTGTTTTAGAGGTAGAAATTACCTCCAGTGAATTGTACAAATTTTAACAGTAATAGTTAATGAGTTTTGACAAATGCATGTAACCATGCAACCCAAACCCCCAACAAGTTTTTATCACCCCATGAAGATTCCTTATGCCCCTTTCTAGCCAATTCTTGTGCCTGTCCCCTCTCAGAGGCGGCTGCTATTCTGTTTTCCCCATAAATTAGTTTTGCCTTTTCTTGTTCCATTTTTTAAAAAAGATTTATTTGAGAGAGCGCGAGCAGGCAGTGGGAGGAGGGAGAGAGAGTCTTAAGCAGACTGCACTGAGAGCGGAGCCCAACTCAGGGCTTGATCTCAAGACCCTGAGATCATGACCTGAGCCAAAACCAAGAGTTAGATGTATAACAGACTACACCACCCAGGACCCCTCTTGTTCCATTTTTTTAAATGGTTTTGAGTTCAACTTTTAAGTCATCTCAGACCCTTTTTAGAAATAGGTGGAGGGTGCCTGGGTGGCTCAGTTGGTTGAGCAACTGCCTTCGGCTCAGGTCATGATCCTGGAGTCCCCGGATCGAGTCCCGCATCGGGCTCCTGGCTCAGCAGGGAGTCTGCTTCTCCCTCTGACCCTCTTCCCTCTCATGCTCTCTCTCATTCTCTCTCTCTCAAATAAATAAAAAAATAAAATCTTAAAAAAAAATAGGTGGAATATACTAAGTCAGGTAAGATAAATGAGCCTGTGTAATAATGAAACTAAAATTACATATGAGTTACAAATCAAAATTACAATCTTCTTCCAAAATGACAAAGACTTTTTTAAAAAAGAGAATATATGTAGAAACTGGCATTCTCATACACATCTAGAAATGTAAATGGATACCAATATTTCTAGAGGACAATTTGGGAACAAAAAACTTTAAATCTTTGTGATGCTTTTAATCTACTAATATAAATTCCCACTTTGGGAAACTTGAGATAATTAAAGATGTGTATAAATCTATAAGAATATTCACCATAGCACTATTTATTTTAGCAAAAAGCTGGAAGCAAAGTATATGACCAACAGAAAGAATTATGATAGATCCCTCCAGTAATTGAGGAGTATATTCTGAAGACAAAGAGAACTACCAAAAAAGAATGAACTTTATGTAGTGGGTTTATTCTTAGAGTAATATTTGTATTGTAATTCTGACATTATTTCATGTTTATTACAGACTAAAACACAAAAATATTAAGGAATAAAAGATATTAAATGTAAAATACAAATATAAAATTTTTTAAAGGAAGGGAAAGCTCCATATAGTGTTACATTTTAATTAGAAATATCACTGTGAACTCATGATTTTTTAAATATGTATTTCTAATGAATTCTATTGAAAGGATTTAGGAACAATGCCACACCACTAGCAATGAACGCACCTCGCATATAAGTATTAATTCGTAAGTACCATTTTAACTAAAAGGAACCAGAGCTTCTTGGATTCCAGGTCTGAGGTAAAATACAAGGTGAAGCTAGGATATTTTATTGTACCAGAAAGCAAAGAAGTGCTCAAAAACTCAAGTCAAAAGTCAACTTCAGTGGACTCCCACTCACCAATTCGGTACAATTTGAGTATCAAAGGTTGTGATGAGGTAACTGAGTAAAATATATCCTTGAGACCACAATGATAATAAATTACATACGTAAATAAAAGAGAAAGGGGGATTCCTCCTTTAGAGAAGAATGCCAGCTATTAATTATAGAAGAAATGACAGAATTAGAAAAATCGTTTTGCTACCCCTGTATAATTACCAATCAGGAAAAGTACATCAAAAGACACTAAAATCACTGGGTAAAATGTTGTTTATGAATAGGCTAGTCAGTATCAAAGAATCATCTGTAGATTACCTACTAATTGCAATGGGGGGAAAAATGTAACTTTACACTGAAGAAATCTGATAGTCACCACCTTTCCCTAGAGATCAAGCAGCACTGTGAGGTGCTGATGTGTGATGTTATGAAGGACACCACACCACCTATAGAATATGCATACCAAAAATGGTTAACCTGAATTTTATTATGAGGAAACAATCAAATTCAGAACATAAGACCTATGAGGCTGGGACTCCTCAAAACAGTAAAAAAACACGAAAAAGCAAGAGAGGCAGAAAACCAAAGACTAAAGGGACATAAAAACTGCATGCAATGCATGTACTTTGATTGGATCATAGATCAAAACAAACAGCTAAAAAAAATTTTTTTGGACAATTTGAATATGTTCCACATATTAATGTCATGGAACTATTACATTTCCTTAGTTAAGATAAATGGTATTGTGGCTTTGTAGGAGAATGTTTTGATAGGAGATGCATGTTTAAGTATCTAGGGGTGAAGTATCATGAAGTCTAGTTATTTTGAAATTCTTCAGAAAAATATAGAGAGAGCACACGTGTATGAGAGCATACACATGCAAACTGACAAGCTAAAGAGTAATGGGTATTATTTGTACTATTCTTTCAACTCCTCTGTAGATTTGACATTCTTCATAATAAGACTGAAAAAAACATTAAAAAGGTATCTGTTGATGCAATGTATCATTAAGTGAAACAGTATATATGGTACAATTCTACCTTTTAATCATATTCATACATATGTATTTATAAAAGTGTTAGAGTAATGTCAGCTACTGTGACAAAGGGACCAAAAACGTGATGACTCTGTCAAGATGGAAGTTCAGTTCTTGTGCCTGTGACAGTTCAGGATGAACCAGATCAGCAGGCAGGCAGCTCTCCTCCACCAGGACTTTCAGAGACAGGCTGATAATGGTTCGGTTGTCTTCGACACACGACTTTCAAAGTTGTTACCTTGCAAGTTGAAGTGCGGAGCCAGACACTGAGGCAGAATGCACACATCACTCCCACTCCCACCGGCTGGTGAGACTTTCCTCCTGAGTTCACATCTAGTGGCTGGGGAGACAGAAACCTGCAGTTCAAGGTAGGTGGCCATATCCAGAAGGATTTCAGTGGAAAGCTAGTCGCCTCCAACACAGTCATGAAAAGGGAGTCTTAAAGAATACAGACCAAGCTATTTGCAGTTTTTATTTCAAGGTTAAGGGGGTTGTGAAGGTTTTGAATTTTTCTTAGGCTTGTCTTGATTTTTCCATTATGAACATGCGTTTCTTTTGTAATGAAGAATTACACTTTATAAAAATAAGCCACTGAAACTACAAAAAGATTATTTCACTGGCAAATCTGCAGAATGCTTTATTTTCCCAGTCTGAAAGAAACCTACGTGTTAATCTTAATACCATGTTAAGAATTTTCTACTCAGACCCACAGTCTCTATCACACTGACTCTCAATCCCTTGCTTGAATCTCAGAGCCACTTCCCCACCATCTGACCCCACCTTGCTATCCAGCTTTTGTTCTCTCCGCTCCTCTCACACTCTCTGCTATGGCCCCTGGCCCTGCTGTCTGAGAATCATGCCCGACTTCTTACTCCATCCATACCCTGGCTCTTGAAATCATTACCTGCCTCATGAACCCTGCCTTGACTTCACATCTTTTTCTGTGAGTTCCTTTGGAATTCATAATTGGTGCCACCCAATTTATTGCTTAATTAAATGTTGTTTTGAATTTTGCTAGTATGGGATAATCTTCTCTCTCCCACGGGAAGGTTTTTGTCTTTAGATTCCTTCATGGTGCCTAGCATGGGGTTGAAGACATAGTTGTTGCAAATGATACTTCTCAATTCCCACATTTTAGACATATTCTTTTGAGTAGGAGGTAAT
The DNA here is from genome assembly GCF_003265705.2 of Callorhinus ursinus. Lineage (NCBI taxonomy): Eukaryota > Metazoa > Chordata > Mammalia > Carnivora > Otariidae > Callorhinus > Callorhinus ursinus. The sequence goes on from NW_027397112.1 coordinate 9,296,194, forward strand.
TTTGTAGGTGATCTCCATTTGATGGCCAAATCTTTTATGATCCTCAGATGCTCCTCTCAGCTAAATGGGGAATATGAATTCAAATAAAGAATGGAGGAGAAATATATTGTAGCCACACTACATGTGAGAAATACCCAACTGAGATCAGTCTCAATGTGCTACGAAACACTACACTGGGGACGCCTGGGTGGCTCAGTCGTTGAGCATCTGCCTTCGGCTCAGGTCATGATCCCAGGGTCCTGGGATCGAGCCCCGCATTGGGGTCCCTGCTCAGCGGGAAGCCTGCTTCTCCCTCTCCGCCTGCTACTCCCCCTGCTTGCTGTCAAATAAATAAGTCTTTTAATAAATAAACACTACACTGTAGCATTCAAATTTTTTAAAATCTAACATTTTCTGGCCACATACCACTTCCTTACCCCACTGCCCACCACACAGAACTCTACCCCAGAGAACACCATACATACTTGTCCCCAAAAGCACGAAAATGTGTCCCCACCTGTGTAAACTGACAGTGATTTCCACAACACACAAGGGATCAATTTGCATTACAAGAAATACCTAGCAAGTGTCAGAAAATCTGTCATGTTTGCTATCTCAGTCACTTGCAGCTCTGAGTTTCACCCAGAGGCCATTCCATAGTGAGATGGAGAGTAAGTACAAAGACAACTCTACAGTCCCACATACCCCTCCTTCAGGGAGCAGACCCAGTGGTCATCATACATTAATTTAATCACCAAGGCCACTACTGCTTTCAGATCAGTGTCTCAGGCTGAGTCATTCCAACTTGCTAGCATGAGAATCACAGACAGTGGCAGGTTGGCGGGGGGCGGGGTGCCCTTTACCAAAGTCAATGGTACAGACCAGTGCGCAGGATATTTATACATGTGACAGCCCATCTGACTCCAGAAAGCATCTTGTGGCAAAATGGGGAGCAAAGGTTTATTGCTGATCCCACTCTTACCCGGCCCCATCTGGCAGCTGTATCTTCAGGTGGGAGAGACAAATGGGGTTAAGCAGCAATCTGATTCCAGCAGGTGGTACATGAGTCCAAACAACCCCCCAAAAAAACAAAACAAAAAACCCCAAAACCCAAAAAAGGTTACTGATCCTTGTTCTTTATTGTTGTTGAAGTTTACGATTCCAGTAAGCTCAAAACTGTCAACATGGGCAGGACTTTGCTGCTCTTAAGAGTTTTTTTCTAGATAAGAGAAAGTTTAGCCTGCTTTGTGATACGGCCAGCACTCCGTGTAGAACACGCTAAATTTATGGTTCTTGAATACACAAAGGGGTCCACCCTATCCAGAATGCTATAAGCTACCCTCAATTCTCTAATGCTGTTTTTGTGTTTGAGGCACAATGTGAATGTGGACTTTGGAGATTTTGAGGATACACATTTGCACCCACAGTCCCTTGGTCACCCTTCCTATGTTGTTACTGTTTGAATGTCTAGAGTTACCATCTTGATCAGTCTTTCATACTCTCATGAAAATGTATTCATTTTGAATGTCATAAACACACGGTCTTTCTCTGGCACCAGACTGACACTACTCTTTGCCTCTTCCCTTTTATTCCCAGCAGGTTGTACCCTGGTCTACACGTCATAAGATCTGTTCAGCCCAGCTTTCCATCCCATGACATGTGGCAAAATAGGTTTAGTGTCTCCATTGATCAGAATTCAGCAGCACACGCTGGGGGAGGGAGATACCAGTTGCATACCAGTTGAGAATCAGTTTCCGGGGTCTTGGAAATGAGCCATCAGGCAAGAGTTGGAAAATAAGTTGGTCTTGCCTGTCTCTATTTTAGTCTCCTTGCTCTCCTAACCATCTCTGTTCACTGTCACCTGGCCATTCCAGACTCAACATTGTTAGGTCTCGGGTAAAAAATCTCGTCATTCTCACATCCCTGAGGAAATGCATTTCCACTCCCAATCCTTGGGTCTCCATCTTCCAGGCCTAACTAACTAGAACCACGACGGTGTCACCAAGCCGTTACTCCAGTGCCCAGTGCCACTGCATTCTCTGATGGAAGTGCCTTGCCTTCCTCATGTTGATTCTTTCTCTGAACTTCTGGGAGAACCTAGCCCTGGGCAAGGCTATTAGACCAGAAGAGCAAGTTGGGGATTTTTGGAAAACGTTAAGTACAAATATAATAACGCTCTAAAAAAATGTTAATTTTGACAACTTCTTTTAGTTCTTCTTTAGCTTTATTAGGACTTTCTCATCAAATTACAAATAGAGAACTTAGAATCCTCACAAATACCATGTAGCTTGATTTTTTAAAGTTTTTTCTAGTTCGTTTCTTTTTAAATGCTTTAGACTTTGATTTTGAAAGACCGAGCCGCTTTTCTTTCCTCAAAGGAAGAGCAATGTGACATTTCAACTTAGGAACATATGGGGGAAGAAATGAAAATTGTCATTACTGTTCAAAATGAGAAGAGGAAAAGAGTTTTAAAATCAACTTTAAATCAAAATAATTATTGTTTGATAATCTCTAAACGTTGTTAAATAGTTTCCATTCGAGACTTGCTGTGTGAAAAAGAAAAAGTACATTTTCTTAAGATGAGATAAATTTCAACTGACTACTTATAAGACAATCATAAATTATATAGCTTTTGAAAGAAACCAAGAGTCCAGTGTAGGAACTGATCCACCTTCTCTGTTCACATTTGTTCGGATTAGGTGAAAATCCAATAGGATGTTTCACTGGGGGTTTTGCTTTCAACAACAGGTAGTTAATATTCAGTAGCGAGCTAGTTAGCTAGGTAATTTAATGGATGAACATGAATGGACAGCTAATTGCAAAAGCCAACATGTGCATGGCACCTACTGCATGCCTGGCATTGTTCTAAATGCTGTAACACATCTTAACTCATTTAATCCTCACAGAACCATCAAAAAATAGACCACTATTGTTCATGCATGAAAAGAATCTGAGATGCAAAGAGATGAACTAAACTATATCACACAGTAAGTCTGTGAAAGGGCCAGGACTTACTCCCAGGAAGTTTTATTAAAACTACGCTTTAGTGCCCGAGTGACTTACTATGACTTGTCCCACCAAGGATCCTCCTCCCTGGATAATATGATGGGTTTTCCTAAGAGAGGACAGACGGGAATGGCAGAGAACATAAGAGGACATGAATAAAGGCAGAGAAAGCTGAAATGATTTGCTTACGATGACTCAGCGAAGCAAGCACATTCTAAGTATTATAGTTCCTGCCATTGTGACTTTAGTTTCCTGCTGACAAAACACCCTCTTTCAGCTGCAATTTCTGGACTCTTTGAAATGATTACCAACCAGAAGTAAGTTTTATGGAACCAGGAACCAGAAAAGGACGTACTCAGAATGCAGGTGCACAATTCCATATGGAATAGGCACTGTCTAGGGGGCCAAACTTTCACCTTCGGTGCTATTAAAGGCTTGAAGTATAATGAGTGGGTGAAGGAAGGATAAATACGGCTTAACACCCACCCAATAAAAAGTCTTGTTACCAACTCACTCCTTCCAGTTCACCACCGTCTGGGACAAGCAAAGAATCCAGCCCTGGCTGAGGGTGATGGACCCACAGTAATGGTGGACACTATTGTTCCTGATACTGTCACTGTGGATATTGGTAGTCTTAGCCCAGAGAATCTTTCCTGCCTTTGCTTTGGTTAGAAATAAAGGGCTGAAGGGGGCGCCTGGGTGGCTCAGTCAGTGAAGCATCTGCCTCCGGTTCAGGTCCTGATCTCAAGGTCCTGGGGTTGAGCTCTGCATCGGGCTTCCTCCTCAGCAAGGAGGCTGCTTCTCCCTCTCCCTCTGCCTGTCTCCCCAGCTTGTGTGCTCTTGCACTCTATCCCTCTCTGAAATAAAATCTTTAAAAAAAAAAGGGGGGGGGAAGAAAGGGCTGAAGAACAGACCCCTGTATGAGCAGGGTTCGCCACACACTAATGTCAGGTGTTTGTGTTGGGCAATTAAAGCCCACATTTCCTTCTCTGAAAACAGCCTGTCTCATGCTCAGATATGACCTAATGCTTCATCTTTGACATGTCACAATCATTTTCAAGGATTTCTATTAAATTCCAGAATCAAAAAGGTAAATGGAGAACTGATTTGTTAAGTCCTTTCTTTTCCCTGTCCCTTTATATTTGTTTTCTGAAACGACAGAGAGAAACAATAATTATCTGTTTGAAGGCTGTATCCAGACTCTAAATTACAAAACAGGACTTATAATCTTAGAGGATAATGATCTGTCCACCAGCCTTCTTTGCAGAAGACTGACAAGTAGGGGACTTCTTTTAGAATTCAGTTTGTCTTACATTGCGCCCAATAATTCAAAGCTACTCAGAGTATTTTCCTGAGTCAGGAGCCTTGAAATGAAAATGCCACAACTGTCAGCAAGAATGATGAGTGAGATCAATACAAACTGCCACAGTTGGGGAGGGGAGGAGGGGCGTTAATGTAGCACTCTTGTCTGCAAAAGACTGCATCTTCAGAGGATGTTCCAATACTGGACTAATGGGCCTGTAAAAAAACTGAGTGACCCTCTCCCCCGGGGGGTTTTGGGGTTTTGTTTGTTGCAAAGTGTTTCACAAATCATAACACCAGGACCTAAAACCTTAAGGCAGGGGGGCACCTGGGTAGCTCAGTTGGTTGAGTGTCTGGCTCTTGGTTTCAGCTCAGGTCATGAGCCCAGGGTCCTGGGATCAAACCCTGCTTGGGGCTCCGCACTGAGTGGGGACTCTACTTGAGGATTCTTTCCTCCCTCCTCCACCCTTCCCAACAATAAATAAATCTTTAAAAAAAAAAAAAAACCCAAAAAATCATAATGCAAGACTTAACTCCCCTCTCATGACCAGGTTTCCCATACCCATTTACACTGCTTTTATTATTTCTTTGGTGGGTGTAGTTGTGGCAAAGTATATAAAACTATCGAATGTCTGGATAATTTCGGTTGTGTTGGCAAGGCTATGCCGAGCTACTCTGACACTGCAGGAATCATGATTTGGCTGTGCACAGATTTATACTGACTTCTTTACAGAGGACTGACAAGTAGGAGACTTTTAAAAAGATTAGTCTGTCTTAGGTCGCACCCAATAATTCAGAATATTAAACTGAGGTCCCATTTTTTCAGTCCCAACACACTATCTAAATTTCCTTTTCATTGTTAAGTATATGATTACCATAAAGGCCATTTTTCCTCACCCACCCCCCAAAGCAGATCAAATAACAAAAGCAAGAAGTTTAAGGGCATTGTTTCTCCTGCTTTCATATGTAGCCTTTTAACATGAGCTGTTTGGGTTTATGCAAGGGTCAGAAATGCATTCTTTTCATAATGTTCTACAAGACAGACTCACAGAAGTGCCTTCTTTTTATATTGTTCTACAAAATAGACTTATTAACTTTGCTATTATTTCTAACTGATGCTTCTAAATGGATACAGTCCATCAAAGTCTCTCTGGTAAAAGGGCAAATTACGCGTGGCAGGAAGCTCCAGTGTTAGTGCTTAAGGGGCCCGCGCATTCAGCTCCCCTCTCCTCCACATAGCTAAGATGACCTACTTGGCCACTGATACTCAGACACCTTTCATTTTTCGTAGAGTTCTGGTGAGGAGGATCCTCAAGCCGAACCAAGACCGTCCACTAAGAGTTCTGCGGTTAAGTGTGATTCCAAACTTCCAGCAATTGACCAAACATCAGTCAAACAGAAGCATAAAAGTACCATGACTCCAAGGAAAGTGGAGAAGGCAGGCCCCAGCAAACCCTCTTCAGGTGAGTGGCTGAGTTACTGAAACACAAAATCTAAAATCCCAGTATTATAGGTAATGACAACAGTCAGACTGGTGGTATTGGTTACACCTAGGGTTCTCCAAGGGGTGAATTCAGGCTCTGGAGGGTCCAATGATCGTATGCAAATGGTAAAATTCATTTTGGGGTAGAAGAGCAGATCAAGGAGGTGCGAATTATGTAGAGTAACTGTTCCCACTGCCCACATTTCTGACCAATCACTGGCTTTGTGTGGCACTTGCCTAGAATTGGCATTTTTTCATCTTCTTCACCCTTGGGGGGGGGGGGAATAAAGGCATTTGGCCCCAGGTATCAAATTTTATGACTCAAGTGAGAGCATGAAGAGAAGCTTCCAAAAGCATCTGAATGCCATAATTTATAGCCAAGAAACAGAGTAATAAAGTCCTCCAGTTCTGGGGTTGTCCTCTCAGGGAGAAAAGGGGCTTGATAAATCCTCCCTTTTGTGCAATTTGGTAAATAATTCACTCTTTAGCTGCCTTTGAAGCGAAGACCAGTCCTCTGCTTGAGGCAGGAGTTATTTAATAGTATCCAGAAAGAGGATAAATTCAAGTGAAAGCGTAGAGTCCCTCGGGCTCATCCCCATCAAAGCCAACATATGGAGGACAAACTGGATTCCTCCGGAACGGACTTCGAAGTTGGGGTAACTAGGCAGAAAGGTCTGCCTTCTGCTTGCAGTAGAATGGACAATCCAAATTAACTGCCGAGGAATTTGTAAATAGTGTGCAATTCATTTAAATACAAATCACAACTACTTTCTAATCCTAAATAGCTCTTGTCATGCAACCACCCGTCCAGTAATGCATTTTTAGAAAATGGCAGCTTTCCCTCAGATTAACCACCCACATTTTGTTGCTTTAATGAAGTTAAAAAAAAAACCAAATTGACTTCTGAAATGATGTCCTTCCAAGCAAAGCCCGAACTCTCTTTCCTTATTTAATCAGGGGAAAGTATCATCAATAGTTAACAATTTCTCATTTTGAAGATTTTTAGTAGGAAGTATGTTTTTAATTCAGCTGTTTAAGAATGGAATAGAGCAGATAAGATCATTCCCCAAATATTTCAAAATACATGTTGTAATTTATTGAATTGGGGATGTTTTTAATAGAAAAAACTGAATTTAAATTCAAATAATGCAATTCCATTCACTCAATATAATTTCTAGCCTTCTTACTAAAACTGGGTAGCTATTCGCATAGGCTGCTTTGTCATCTGTGGAGAAAAATCATTAAGATGTACAGTTGAGGCCCACGAGACGATTTTGGTCTGTGTGATTAATACAGATGCTTTTCTGACTGAGCAAACTCCATATGGAACTTACAACACTGACAAAAGGAAGAATTAATTCACTTTACATTCTATAAAACATCACGTTTGAAGAATTACTAGCCTGGAAAACACCAAGGTTTAGGCAAGAGAGCCAAGTTGGCAGAAAGATATCTATTTCATCAAATGAGGGATGTTACTTGTAGTAAAAGCTTTTAAAAAGCACCGGCTTTATCGTCCTATTAGGACCCTAGACCATGTCCAAGATCCATGCGGGCAGGAGCTGGACTGGGCCCCGGCTGTCCAGCGAGGCTAGCAGTCCTGGTGACTGATGCCAGTTGCCACAGAAGCCGAAGCAATTGTGCAGCAAACCGCGTTCGCGAAGCTGGCCAAAAGCAAAGCGTTGGTGTGTTGAGATCCACTCATTTTACATGTGTAGATGCACCCTCAGAGTTCCTTAATTAGCACAGTGAAATGAGAGCCCAGAGACATGGTGAGAATTTAAGCGGAGTCTTTTCAGGAAAAGTCTAGTTGAGTGGCGCTAGCAGCTCAGGGGGGAAAAAAAAAAATCAAACGAATACCCTGCTGTTGGAGAAAAAGATTTGGGACCTGAATTATCTGGACACGCTGATCCAATCTACCAGGTAAATTCACAGGTTCTTGCTTTTCTTCACCTCTGCAGAAAAATATTTTCCTAAAGCTTTCTGGGGGTAATCCAAAGTCGGCAGTGAATCACCAAAACTCTTCCCATTTCAGAACTGGGATTCTGTGCAGAATTAAAGCATCAAACCCAGTGAAATCCCTTTGCAACATCTGTGTGATAGGCTAACCTTCCCCCACTGAGCTTTGCTAGACTTTTCCTGAATACAATAATATAGCTGGGAAATGTGGCCTGCCTTACATGCAGATCTGTGTAATGATAACCCATGACATAAAGGAGGTTTTCCTTATATCTATGGGAACTACCATCTAGAATTTAGGCTATTTACAATATAGAACCAATGGTGCCCTCTACAAATAGATTTATAACTGAGAAGGTGTCAGATTTTCATTGGTCTTCACACTCTATTAGAAGGAATTCACGCATTTTAAATTAAGTTCATCTCTTCCACGGAACTGTTGCTAAGTGAGCTGGCTTGTGATCCTCCATGCTATCTCCCTCCGTGTAGTGTTGAGCAAGCGCTTTAGAGTCAAGATGCTTGGATTAGCATCTGGGCCCCATTTCTTATTTGCTGTGTGGCTTTTGGGCGAGGGACTTCTCTGTGCCTCAGCTTCCTCACCTGTAAAGTGGGGGGTGAAAACAGATCCTACCTGCTGGGACTGCTGTAAAGATTCAATGATAAAACGTATCCTCAGCCATTAGAACTGTGCCCGATACCATAAGCACTTGGTAAATTACAGCATTATGATCTCTAGGATGTGAGAACTGTATTCACGAGAGAATGAACTAGAAACCCTTGTTTTCTGTCTTAATGTTGTCCCCCCTCCCCACAATCTTTTTTCCCCTTTACCAAAAATCAAAGTTGTATTTTTAAAATCCTGATATAAATGCAGGTACAGACACTTTTACTACACCCTGAATTTCCAAAGCACAACACAAAAGGGGAAAAAAATGAATAATCAGAAAGCATTCACCAAGCCAGAGATTTGCTTTATCTCCAAAAAGACTTGGAAAATTCAGGCAGTGAGTCAAGACCCAGCTGTGTCTGATGTGCAATGGATTCAGAAATCCTATTTCATGATCAAGGTGAACACAGATACAGGGTGGGAGAGAAGCCTAGCAGAGTTACATACTCTTCCTTCAGAATTCTGTCTGGATCCGTGAGAAGCAGAGCAGTCTGCAGGCCCAGCAAATGCTGGGGGACAGAGAAGCGAAGGGAGCTACCGTGGCCTCCAACTCCTGGACTCCTGCCCGCATCCAAGACTCCACCCAGCCCTAGCCTGACTTGTAAAGGAGCCACCTCTCCTTTCCAGAACCCGCAGAGGCATCCAAAGGCCACTGTGCTGTGGGGTTCCGGCGCCTGGAGCCCTGCAGACCTCTCTGCCTCAGTGCCAGGCACACGGGAAATGAGTGTGCCCTCTCCTGTCACCTAGAGCTTGGGCACCGTCTCCTAGTTATGTGCCAGGAAAACGGATCTGGATGGAGTCATGGAGCCTGCTTCCAAAACCTTGCCCTTTAAAACAAAGCCAAGTGTTCTGAAATTATCCTCACTTATTACTGAGTTCAATGTTAGTCATTACCAGATTCACATTTGTAGGAGTAGCAAAACCTATTCAGCTTAATAATGGCTTATTGTGAAGATGTATTCTTGTAAAGCTAAGAAACAGCAGTGAATTCAGATTTAAAAAGATAAACATCTAACATAACTATGGTCTTTTTTGAGTTGGGAAATATTTATTTGAATGGTAGCCTGGAAGAGAAATTTGAGGCAAATTCCAAATCTTCAAAACTTACCTTGCAAATAAATCCTGATGAAGATTTTCTCAAAAGGCCAAGATTAATGAATTTCCAGGCATGTCCACTGGTGTCCCAACAACTGTCCAAGCCATCTGCCCAAGTTAGAAAACAACCAACATAAGTGAATGCTCCCACTTTTATAGAGAGAATCAATTCTCAGTCATTTATGGTAATGCTCCTGAGACCAGTGGGGCTCAGGGACGTCACAGAGTCCAGAATTTGAAGTCCTGGTTCAGAATCCTCCTGGTCTATCACTTTATAGCCCTATAAATGTGAGCTGGCAACTTCTCTGAACTCAGTTTCCTTATCAGTAAAATCGAGTTTATTACCTATTTCACCAGGTAGACAAGAAGATTAAAATCTTGGGGAGAGCCTAAGCCTTACGTAGAGGTCAGTCCCCAATTCTCCCTCTGCTTATGAAGCCTACTCCTGCCACCACCTGCTGCTCCAGGGTTGGCATCTTTTTATAAGCCGCTCAACCAAAGCCATTTTAATTTGAGATATGAGAGGTTATAACTTTATTATAAAAAATTTTAGGGGCGCCTGGCTGGCTCAATCAGAAGATCCATGCAACTCTTGATCTTGGGGTCATGAGTTCAAGCCCCACGCTGGATGTAGAGAATACATAAATAAGTAAATAATAAACTTAAAAAATGTTAACTATCTGATTATCAATGAGGTCATCCACTTATCCGGTACCTCTGGGATGTTAGCAAATCCATCCAATCGGCCCTGCTGTCCCAAGGAGGAGGATACCAGGATGCATTAATTTCCTCATCTATCACCCATCCATTCTGCACTTTAGCATTCTGCTCACTACATGCTTACCTGCCAGGCGCTGCGTGGGTACTGGGGACACCGAAATGATAAACAGGACCTGCCCTCCAGGGGCTCACAGCTTAGTGGGAGGGCAGGGCACCAACATGTCCCTACAAAGGTAAGTTCCACGAGCTTGTAGGCAGGGACAAGTGGGGTGAAATTCCTAAAGGACGGGAGATGTAACCAGGGGGAAAGGCAAGAATGATGTGCCCCACAGGAGGTACGAAGTATGCAAAGCATGGAGGAGAGACAAAGAAGAGGGGGAAAGACAGACACACATCGAAGAATGGCAAGTCGTCTAGGGCCTTGGGCCTTGGAGCGTCCCCAGACTAGAGTAGAGGCATCACTTGAGAGCTTGTTAGAAATGCAGAACCTCAGGTCCCAGCCCAGATTTACTGAACCTGAACTTGCCTTTAATAAGATCTCTGGGATATTTGTATGCACATTTGAGTCTGAGAAACTCTGCTTCAGGAAGTGTAGAGTATAAAGCAGACACCCTACAAGTAGGCAAGGGCCAGGTGCCCAAGGGCCTTGAATGTCAAGCAAAAGGTACTGAAGCCTCAGCCAGGGAGGGGATCTAAGTGGGAAGCGATGCAATCCAACTGGCATTTTAAAAAGCAGACTGTAGCATGGAAAGGGGGCTGGTGGAAGGTGAGGGCCGTCTGACAGGCTGAGACACCAGGCAAACTGTAGGTGCAGTGCAGCCAGAAACAAGAAGGGCTGGGCCGGGAGTAAAAGCAGAGGGGACGGGGGAACGACTGGGCTTGAGGATGTTCAAGGAAGTACACCTGGCGGAACTTGGTGACCCCTGAGTGTGAGGATAAGGAAAAAGGAGGAACTAAAGAGAAGCTGGAGTTCTGGCCCGGAAAACTAGGCCAGTGAAGGATGCCTTTGCCAAGGCTGAGAAAGCAAGAAGAGAGTGGGCCCCATTCCGTGAGTGTTGTCTCTGAGGGGCAGGCAGGCTGCCCAGAAGGAAACACTAGGAAGCACCTAAGGATCCAGGTCTGTGGCTCAGCAGAGAGCTCCTGGCCGCCAGCAGGAATCCAAGGGCCTGGAGTGCAAGGGGGCTGAAAAGTGTCTTCCCAGACAGTGTGTGGAGCAAGCAGATATGATGTGGAGAAGGAGAGAAGGACAAGACAACCGCAGAGAAACAATGTGAAAAGTAGGAGCTGCTCCAGGAGCCTAGGGAGACATTTGGGAATGAAGGAACAGATAATCACGTCAAATCCTACACAGGATACAGTAAGGACTGAACGCCCCCCCCCCAATTATACTGGAGGTAATGGTTTTCAACTGGATGGTTCGAATAATGGCATTTTGGAATTGGAACTGATTTTCAGCTGCACTCTTTCCCAAATTTCTCTGATAAGAATCAGCAGAGAATCTCGGCGTCAGAATCTCTCAGAATCACCAATAAAGCCGCCGGCAAAAACCACGTCTTTAACAAGCACGACAGGTGACTGTCATCGCAGAGGTTTGGACACCCGTCTCAGAGCCTTGCTTCTAGAACTTTAAAGTTGATGAGAGATACCTGGGGACTTTGATAAGCCGCAGGTTCTGATTCGGTAGGTTTGGGTGGGCCGAGATTCTGCATTTCTAGAAGCTCCCAGGGAACATCTATGCTGGTGGTTGAAGGACCACCCTTGGAGGATCAAGGCTAGAGAAAACACCTGTCTCACTGTGCAGATGAGGAAACAGGTTTCAAGGAGGTAAGCAGTTGATCCAAGGTGACCCAGCTGGTTCGTGGCAGAGCTGAGAGATTTGTCACGCACGAGGGGGTCTCTCTGGATCGTGACTCCATCAGGTGCCCACACTCAGCCTCCAGCAAGGCTGGCAGATTGTGATGTTAGCGAACAAATCATTAACTTCACTTGGACGCCTCCCTCGTCCACCTGCTTCTTCCCTGCCTTGGTCCCTCTCCCTTTCCACGATCCCACCAGGATCTCTCGGCTTCCTTCTCTTTTCCCAAGCCTCCTCTCGGTAGCAGAAAGGCCAGATTAGGGCATGACTGCCACCTCCTCCTGCGGACAGCTGGAGGACTGGTGGGGGGAGAGTCTTACCTAGGTGAGCCCCTGCCAGCCCACCGCTACCTTAGTGCCAGCACAGCTAATTAGACTGGCTGTGGGAGAGGAGAAGGGACTCAGCGCCTCCATGCAGCAACGTGGTGGGGAAAGAACTTTCTTGTGTCTGGCAGGGACGCCAGAGACTACTGGCTGGAAAAGGGTGTGATGATGAGGCCATGTCCCTCAGTTAACTCTTCAGTGACTCTGAGATCCAAGACTGCTGCCCCTAGGACACCTGGACACACCAGCCCAAAAGAACACTTTTTGAGTTCTGATTCATTCACAGGCTTTTTTATGTCCTTTCCCACCGTGAGTGCTGCTTCCTGACTGCTCTTTTTCTTTTGTGCAGGTGACAGCAGCGAGCACCCCCTGTTCTGTGTTGAATATTCCCCTTACTGTTCCGTCTTTGCTTTCTCCCCCGTCCAGCAGCCCAATTCCAATTACTGCTGCCTCCTCCTGCCACTCATGCCACCTGCCTCCCCGGCGGCCCAGGCCCCCTCCCCCCACCTCCCCCCGGGGCCCGTGCCCTCCTTCATAAGCCCGCCGTCCCCGTCCCCGGGGCCCGTGCCCGAGTCCCCGGCCGCCCTGTGCTACTTCCCCGTCTCCTGCCCCACCCCGGCGGAGACCCCTGTGCTGTGCCTGCCGGGCCCCCGGAGGCCCAGTAAAATTTACCTGGTGTGGTAAGTCGCCCTTGGCCAGGCACGCAGCACAGCGCCGTCGGGGAGAGAGGGACGCGAGGCTTCCAGAAGGCAGGTGGACGGAACGGGGGGGGGGTGGCAGCCGGAGGACGAGGCCACCAACAACTCCGGGGCGGTGAGGTGTGCAGGGGAGCAGGAAGACGAGACAGCCGCTGCCCCTCCTCCCCACCTCCTCGTACGGGCCGAGGAGTGAGCAACCAATAAAATCCCGTCATCTCGCGAGACTCCTCCGATTCCTTCACTCCCACGTGGGGGCTCTTCTGTGGCGCGGGGGCCACGTGACCGGGCGCGAGGCGATGCGCCGCGCAGGTCCCGGGACGGGGGGAGGGGGGTGTCAGGTGCCTCCTGAGGCTCACGCTGGAACCGGAAAGCCCTTCAGAACCGCGCTGAGAGGGGACAAATTAAAGGGTTCAGTCACTGTTTACATTCCCTTTCCTGCCTACTTATTAGGCACCACATTTCCCCAAATCAAAACTCCCACCTCCTGGGCTCCAAAATAAAACATATTTATGGTACATAATTAAGATCTGCTCAGGGAATGTGAGACGACGCACGTTTCCAGCACACCCAAAGCAGCGAATCGACGCGGTCTGTTGTTTGTGACTGTACGGCAAGCTGCCTATCACACCAAGGAAGCACCGGCTCTTGAGATTAAGCTGTAATTCTTCCCACCGTCTAAAGGAAGCGATAAGTTTTAAAAGAAGGCCTCTCTTAGAATCTTGGCACCTCCTAGTCAAAGGGGGGGGGAATGGGGGGGGGGGGGGAGGAGGTTTAGGAATTGTAATTTTCTCTGTTTCTTTTCGACTTTGTCAAGAACCGTGTCTGTGTATTGCAAGTGACGTCAAGACCTGAACGATGATCAGGCACATGGAAAGAACACGGACCATTAAGTGGACTTGGTTCTCAGTCAGCAGGGCCTCGTATAAATATAAGATGACTACCTGTCTTTTTCCTTTTCTGGTCAAATTAAGAACTATTCAGTCAACAATTACAGTGTCCCAGCATCATCAAGAGAACTAGGGCAGACACCTTTGATCTAAATAGCCATTGGGTTTCTTTGCTACTGGAGGCATCACCTTGCTCAGACACTAGAAGAAGTTGCGGTGTAAAGCAAACCAAAATCTCCCCCAAATTCACTGACAGACTTCAGGGTGTTAAGTTGCGGAAATGAGACTCCTGAGCACAAATCTCTCCCTTCTCTCGAAGGCAAAGGGTCTGTCCTACCCCCCGAAGAGTGTAAATGTATAAATATAACTTGGGTCTTCCTGCAGGTTAATGTATGTCCCATGCCCCAGGGAGGACCATCCTGGAAAGGCCCCAGAGGTCTGAAGTTTGGTTCGATTTGGGTACAGGTAAGGTGATTAGGAACCGGAATCAGGGTCCATACAAGCTATGCAGCCTAGGTCGCCTCATTTGTGACTGCAATTTCAGGTCGTGAAAAAAGAATATTTTGTTAAGAGTTTGCTTTCCATAGAATCCAAAGGGTATCACAAGGAACAAGTCAACGGTGCAGTCCAATTGGATTACAGTCTTTAAGGTCATGACCAAAATGTCTTACTCATCTTTGTGAACCCTCAAATTATTACATAGCAAAGCACACAGGTATTTGTTGAATGGATTATAATAGGGAGTTGTTATTTGCCTTTTGGATTTTATAGAGGATTGAGGGAGGGAGTCAGCCAGAACTGCACAGCAATGAAGGCTGCTGAATAGATTATTCTCAATCCATGAAACCTGCATAACAAGTTTCTGGTGCAGTCCAGTTCTCTCATGGGAGTGACTTCAGATTCCCAGTTAGTAGTTGTAATAGTAGTAGTAAACTGTTTATGGTAGAAGCTGCGGCTACCATTTAGAGCAACAAATAAACACCTGACACTGAGTGAGGCCGTTTATGTACGTTATCGTGAAACTTGGCAATAATTCAGCAAAGTAGGAATATTCCCATTTTACAGCTGCAGATACTGAGGTTCAAACTGCCCAAAGTCAGAGGCTCCTGCCCACACTACCAGGTTCACCACCAGACCTATTAAAAACAATCTCTAGGTTTTCAGCTTTATGACTTTAATTTGCTGAAAACTCAGAGATGATATGGTAATTTTTAGAAAGCATTTAAAAGATCTGGTGCTTTGAAGAAAGCATTTTTTTGAACAAGAAGACAAAATAACCTGTTAAATTAAGTCATGTTGGTTGTTTAGCATGAGAAAAAGTTTATTCTACTTTTGGAATCCCCTGTAGTAGCTGGGTAGCTGAATGCATCTTCGGAAGTCCTGCAAATCACACTAAGTAATATGACTATTTGTCCTACAGGAGACACGGCAATATAAGGCTGGCTAAGACAGGATCCTCATCCTTAAGGAGCTTACTGTCCAGTAGGAGAGAAAAGATGCATACCTTAGGCAATGTTAGAATATGCAAATGCTAAAGGTCCTAGGAATCCTGAAAGTTCTGGCCAAAGCAGAGTCAGAGCAGAGACAGGGGCCATAAAACTGGAAACAGACCTAGGAGGACCTCCTGGCTGGGACAGGCTAGGGAAGAAAGGTCCTTGGGGAGGAGGATCACACCCCTGGACTGTGTGAGGGTGTGGAGGGGGCTGGGGGTTGGGGGCATGGGGCTTTGGGCATGTGAAGTTCTGCTGCCTGGCGTGTGAAGGAAATGTGAATATTCTGATGGGATCCCTGCTAGGAATCAAAGTGCAATCCTTGTGCCTAGGACCTTTGGGCCCGAGCCCCAAGCCTTCCCCTTCCCTGGTGCCCCCTCTGTTGCTTCCTCAGTGAGAATTCTGTTGCCTCCTGCCCTGTCATCAGGTGAGGGGCAGGAGGGAGTTGCTGACTGCTGATTACTGGGAGGGATGAGGTCCTAGGTGACTAAGGAGAAACTCTTGGTGCTGAGAAGCTGCCTCCCTCACCTCCTCCGTGCTGGGTCCTATACTGTAAAGCCCCTCCCACTCTCCTTGAGGTCAGGAAACTGTGTCTCATCACCGCCCTACATCCTCTGAAGAATATGTCCTCATTTTCTGGAGAACTCCCTTCTCTCCTTCCTGGTCACCTCTCCAGGCTCCACCAACTCGCCCCACATGAGCCTCCACCACCGGCAGCCCCCTCTTTCTAGCACATCCCCAGTAGAACATAGTCCCCTCTGTCTTGGGGGGCACAGAACCAAGTGCCTCCCCCTCCTGGGGCCCATCAGGAGAAGCAGGTAGTACCCAATCATTGTATTAAACTTGGCTTCATGAGCCGCCCTGGAGAACTTTCATTCATTTCCTGAATCTGGACGAAAACTATTCATGCAATCACAACTTACACTCTGGAACATAAATCCAGTTGTCTTCACCGGCCAAGAATGGCTGCTCTCCCGCACACGACTCAAGGACCTTCCCAGTTTTACCCACGTTGCCTGCTGGCATGGTTATTTGTGAAATTTCTGAACTGTCCAAGAGGGGATGAGCTGGGCAAATTCTCTTGGGAAGATTTAGTTCAGATATTCACAATGTAACTGCCTTTTAAACCCAAGAACTTGCAGAGGGGCATGGAAAATACCGGAACTCTTGCCCCAAACTCCACAGGCGCTAACGCTTCATACACACACGGAAGAAATGTGAGATTATTCAACCCAATTAGCGACCCAGTTCAAAATGGGAATTAAAAAAAAAATTCATTGGGAACTCGATCTGTGTTAGCATTCCAGCTACCGTCTTCCTGTGAGTTTATCATTCTGGCACAGTGGTGGGTAACACATAACCAAGAAAACAGGTATACTTGATAGCCCAGATGCCTGGAACCTTTCTGGAAGGCCATGTGAGCTGCTAATAAACCACCTGAGGATAGGCAGGAACAAAATCGGCTGTGATTCAACCTTGGAAGAGCAGTTGGGGAGAGGGCCTTTGTATGTCCCAACTGCAGGTTTTGACAGTGTTACCAATATGTCCATCCCGACATCTATGAACTGGAAGCTAGACACTTCTTAGCAAAAGGACACACCCCGTATAGACTCTGCATTACAGGTGTCACACATGCTCATTCATGGTGATAACAACCTTGCAAAGTAGGTATTATTTTCATTTAACAGGTAGGGAAACTGAGGCTTCAAGGGGTGAAGTGATCTGCCCAAGCTCACACAGCTCCAAGGTCCCAGAACCAGGTTCCAGATCCACGTCTTCTCTGACCACCTGGGCCCAGTCTCTTAACTGCCTTCCCCACTGCTGGGCCCTTTGAGTATTCTTTATGCGGAAGCTGTTTCCCTGTAAAAAAAAAATAATAATTATTATTATTATTGAAAAGCTTTTGTACCTTTCAGCAGCCCAGGCACCACAGATTTTATCAAGGAAGAGGACGCCAAACCTGGGGAGACTGACAGTCAGCCCAGAAACGCAGAGCCCAAGAGTGCCGGGGGACAGAAGCAGACCGAAGGCACAGGCCCTCAGGGGACCAGGTAAGGACTCGTGGCTCATGCGTCTTGGTCCTCGGAGAGAACTGACTTGCACTGTTACCCGCCCCCCCGTATGGTTTTTAGACACTTATGCTTTTATGTGAAGGAGAGTGTACCTTAAAATGAAATGCTTAAAAGGTTTTGAAAACAAACCATTGGATCTACTTCCTTCTCTGAGAACAGGAAAAGGTAAGGCAGGCGGAGAGTTTTTTCTTTTTTCTCCCATTTATTCCATTAAGTGTGATTGTGCATGGTTTTGAGTGGAGACCAGCAATTTGGCTTCTGGAGAGGGCATCTGGGTGGCAGGTGGTGGGATCAGGGTGGGGAACGAGGGGTGGAGAAGCAGTGTGCAACTCTGGGGATATCTCATCTGGCCCAGGAGGGGTGGGTGCATGGGTGTCTGTGGGTGGCAGACTGCTCACATCCCACAGGGATCTTCTCACCTCCGACCCAGGGTGTCAAGATCTCGGTGTGTAAGAAATAACATCAGAATAAATATATGCTTTATTTCCAAACACTGGTTTAGCGGATACCTCCTCTTTCAGTCCTGAGCATCCAAAGACCCAAGCCATGCCGCTCCACTGACCACGTTACCCTCCCCTGTGGTGGCAGAAGGAACAGGACCCAAGGAGCCTCCATGGGACTCCAAAGAAAGTGACACTTGACAGCCAACCTTGCCATGGACCTAGTCTTCCCCTTGGAGAAACCACTGAGCGTCCCACTTCCTCACCACCCAATGAATGCAGTAGGCTTTATTTTAACATGTGATCTATGCTTTGGTGGACACCTGTAAATGTAGAACATGGTAGTGGCTTGGATGGCTTGGATTAGGGGCAATGAGAGCATATGTGAATCTATAGCGATCAGATTAGACGATGTTAGATCTTAGATTAGATTAGAAGATGTTAGATCTTCTAGTGATCTAACACCTCCTATTGAGAAGGGCAGACCTCCCTTCTAATCCCTCCCAAGTCTTCTTCCTCCCAGCCTTGGAGCCTGGGCTGGTTATGTAGACATTCTGGGTTCTGGTTCCCTTGTCTAAAAATCAAGATAATAAAATCCACCTCTCTGCATTGCTATAATAACTAAAGGAAATAATACATTGATGAGCACCTAGCTCTAGTGGGTACAAACTATTGTTAGTTTCTCTCCTGCCACCTCCCCAGTGGCCCTAGTAAGCCCCTGAATATTATCTGAAAGGTGAGGTTCCCCATGCATAGAACGTTCCCAAACCCATGAGGCTCATATAATCCTCCACCTGTTCCCAGAAGACATTTTCTGTTATCCTGAGAGTCACTGAGAATTTGTCCTAATTTTATGGTATATATTCAGTTTTTTCTTATATAAGGATAAGGACTGCTTGTCTTCCCCCAATTTTTTCCTCACTAGTCTCCAATTGTTTCTCTCGCATTCTAAAGTGGTTTGCATAAATTAGAGTAGGAGCCAGATGCTTGAATTGTATCAGGGAGAGATTTGAAGCAAATGTGACAAAGAAGTAATATATAGAAAGCTCTTACAAATCAATAAGAAAAACATGAATACCTAATAGAAAAATGGGAAGAGGCATAGCAGACAATTTCACAGAAGAAATGCAGGTAGCAAATAAACATTTGAAAAAAACAAAACAAGTTGAATCTAAGTAATACATGTAAATTTGCACGAGATCTATTTGGCCTCCCAAATTGGCTAAGGCTTTTAAAATAGTACTCAATACTGGTAGTGAAATGCGTAGCATTTCCTGGGCACTGGTTGTGTCCTGGTGACACAGCTATGAGAGATGCCTTCATATCCTACCTGTAAGGTATTTGGTACAAACTGGAATTTGGCAACATGTGTGAAGTGTCTTTAGAGGGGTCATATCTTTTGACGTAGCATTCCATGCCCACGAATCTGTTCTCATGAGACACATAGTCAAAGATGTATGAGCAAGGACATTTATCATGGGGTAATTTGTGACAGCAAAAACTGTGAAACAACTTACATACCCAGGAATAGGAGAAGAGTTAAATTATGATACATTTATGTAATGTACTTAATATCCTGCTCTTAAAGAATAATTGAATTTATGGCAGGAAATCATGGTCACAATAAAAAGTTTAGGGAAAGAAAGCAGGACATAATGTTGTATGTACCCTAATATTCCAATTTTGGTTTGTGTTTTTTTTTTAAAGTATGTCTAGAGAGCTCAGAGTTGTAAATTCAAATGCCTTCAAGGAACAGGCAGATGTGGCAGGAGAAACACATATCCAAGGCTGTGGGGACTGAGGTAAACCAGAACATACAGCCTCCCCCTGAAGGTGGTTGCCTCAGAGTGCAAAGCCTGAGCCAAAGCACTACTGCAGGATGAAAATAGCCTGGGGTTCTTGAGTTGGCAACCCACCTCTAGAATTCCAGAAAAAAAGCAACAGCCCTCTGAGTTTTGGATTTTTTCCTTCTTTTTCATCTTCTTCTGAAAGCTCCAAATTTTCTCCAAATGAATAGCGACTACTTGTATAACCAGAGGAAAACATTAAAAGTCTATGGCTGTTGGAATATAGGAAGACCACTGGTTGGTCAAGCACATGAAGAAGTCTAGGCCAAAGCCATAGCCTGAGGGCAGACAGATGCTTTTTCTGTCTTCATCTTGTTGCCTCTAGAACATTTGGTCACACCTAGTTGAATTCCCGGATGTGGGAGGCCCTCCCTTCTGAGCTGAAGTCCACACGGGGCCCTAGAGGCATTCGGCAGAATCTGTAGGGCCCGGTCTATGAATAGCACATCCCGGCATACCAAAGGGAGTGTTTAGTCCCAGCCCTGGAGCTATGAAATCTGCTCCCTCTCTGATAGACGTAAGAAATCGGGGTTAAAATAGCATAAATATAGAATGGTGCAGTCGGCCACCTTTAGGGGAAACATGCCAGGAAGGCTGATTGAACCTTTAAAGAGGAAGGCAGTGGTGGTGACAAAGAAGAGTGAAGATGCATTCCCTGCGGTAGGTACGCTGGGACCCACAGGAGCCACCCTGCAGCGACACTGGCTTCTGAACGACTGTGGTTCCTGTTGAGTGTCCAGTTCCGTGTTTCAGAAGCTGCCCTAGCTGCTGATTTTGTGTAGGTGTTTCCTGACGCCCAAATTAAATTGGCTCAGGGCAGAGGGGCAGCAGTGTGTTCAGGGACAGACCAGAACATTCAGGTTCCAGCGCTGGTTAGCTAATCTCCGAGGCCCTTCATCAAATTCAAAATGAAAAGTAATCAACCGGAGCCTGCATTTCCAAATCTCCTGTTATCACTTCCCTCCGCCCCTCCCGGCAAAAAAAATTATCAAGAGAATTCAGTTGGTCACATAGAAACATGTGTCACTCAAAATGCGATCCGAACCAGCTCCACTCCTATACGCACACTGCCAGATGCTCAGAGCTTCCTGGAATTGCTGATACATCCCTTACTGGGGTTTCTAAAACCCATGAGGGGCCTGAAAGGAGAGCTTAACTGATTGCTGTTAGAGCTGATGAGTAAAAATGCACACTGCGTCTTCGCTGAGTGTCCTATGCAGTTAACAATAAAAGAGGCTTACAGAGTATTAGGATGTTAGAAACTGGTGCTCCCCGGGAGGCCCTCAATTAAAGTGAGTCAGTATTGACTTGGCCCTTGGCTGGGCCAGATGCTCCAAGGTTTTGCAAATCAAATCCTTGCCTGAGCTAGTACCCACACAGGCCTTCCCGAACCCTCAGAGTCCCGTGCCCTCTATGGGGTGAGTGTCTTCAGAAACTGAACAATAAGGACAGCAGCACCTCATTAGATCCTGCAGGACAGCACAAGGGGGACAGGGCAGGAAGGAACAAGGAAGGGAAATGGAATCAGAGAAGTACTTTCAGGGTCCTATCCACATTGCGAGGGTAAAAAACCCTGAGCAGCACACACAACATCACAATGGATTAAACAGATTCTCATTTTCACGAGGAAATGGGAAGGCCAGCCAGTTTCTTAAGGGGACACAAGGTAGGGATTAAGAACACATCCCGTAGCATCAGGCAGGCTTGAGTTTGAATGATTGCCCATCACTTACTAGAAATATGATCTTGGGTAACTGATGGGACCTCCCTAAGCCTTGGTGCCCTCAATTATAGTGTGGTGTGATCGTGATACCTGTTTCATAGGGTTGTGAGGCCCAACTGGGTGTATGTAATACAGTTAGTATGGTTCCTGGCCCGTTCAGTACAAGCCCTCAGTAAGTAGTGCTTATTTGTTATTTTTATAAGGTAAGTTTTGACCATGTGATTTCACTGCTAGAAATTCCTACCCATTTGGGCACTTTGCCTCCTCCTCTCTGTACATCTCTTCATACTTTAGAATCAGGAGGTAGGGGAGAAGAAGTCTATCATAGCCAGAGGTTATAGATCAACTGGGGGGCTAGTGACAAAGAGAAAGTAATGATCTCATGAGAGAGTTATAATTTTTATCGCACTAAGCAGTAAATGTAACCAAAATCATCAGGGTAACTGGACACCAGCTTCTAGAGCCTTCCCCCCCCATCTGCCAAGGTAGATTATACTTTCCTTAAGATTTTGTAAAGCTGTGTGTGAAGCAGGAGTATCATAATTGTATGCTGAATGAATCCAGATGAGGAGGCACTGGTGGTTTTTGTAGAGTCTGGTTTTCCTTCTCCATAAATGCCGGAACAAAAACCATCATTTGAGAGATTTACCCGTTATCAGCCCTGGCTGACCTGGACTGGACAGTCTTCCCAAAGCTTCTGCAGAAAAGACATGTATCCTCAGGGTCACCCTGTCTCCCCAGAACCAGCCTGAGCTCCACAAATGTACAAAAGGAGAATCCAAGAAGTAGTAAAATGAAACTAACTCTACTGTCCTCCTTTTGTACCTCCAACCATTTTAACACTGCATATTTTCTTCTCTAGGCTTCTTTGTTGCCTGGAGGGACCCTCCCTCTTGGTGTTAGAAGTCTTTCATCCATGAGCACCTATAGGAGAATAATAAACTTGTCTTTTCTCCATGCAGATCCAGTAGTTCAACAAGAGGGCCCAATGTGGGCAAGTGACACTAAGCTGAAGAGGCCAACTCGAGAGAGAAGAAACTTAGTTTCATCTTCACAGCTAATGACCATGACTGAGAATACCCCTGAGAGAGCCAAAAAAGGAGACCCAAGTGCTCTTTCCCAGAATGAGCCACATCCAGGCCTATCTCAGGCCTTCCAAGGAACAAACAGCCCTCAAGTGTTGAGTGAGTCCTTGGGGCCACCACTCCAAACCACCACCACGGGAGGACCAAGAAGGGCACCATTTAGGTTCAGAGACAAAGATTTTTATTCTATTTTGTCATTAAACACTGGAGGAGAAGGTGATGACACTGAAGAAGAGACCCTCATAGAGGAAGAACTTTTGTTGGCTGATATGCACCCGCCTCATTCTCCTCCCAATCATAAGAGAAGTCGATTTCTTGGGACGTCAGTCTCTCGGGCCAAAAATAAAAATTTTGAAGAAAATCCTGAAAATTGCAGAGCTAATTCTGTAAGAAGAAATGAGTCCAGTCATGGCTTATTAAGAATAAGCAATACAATGGTGCCAGTGACAGAGCCACCTCCTGTTGGGCCAAGGGTGTTTCAAGACCCCGAGCCACCTGATGGGGGGTCTCCTAAAGACAATGACAGTGGTGACAGTGAACATGAGAATGGCACCTTTCCTCCATGGGACACAAAATCTGACACTAGTCTAGACGGTGACCTTAATGCTGAAAATGTATTTAGAGATTGTACTTTGATGGAAGATAGGCCTGGTACCCACGATTATGAAAGAGATTGGCACGCCTATTTAAACAGTTCTAGTAGTTCTCTTGACCGTTTTCTTCCTGGTAGACCAATGGCTCCAAGATCACCAGTGAATTCATCTTATAACACTCCTGGATCATTAATGCATTCTGCTATGAGAGAGGATATTCCAGTAGATTTGTCAATGTCGTCTACCTTTGTTCACGGTGCAGACTCAGAAGGAAACTCAAGGTTTAATGTTCGTCGACCACTGTCCCCCATTAGAAATAGGAATCCATATGTCTGTGCTGAAAACCATAGTTATTTTCCAGTAGACAGTGCACATGAATTTGATGTCAGGGGAGCAGAAGATGTTACTTTAACAAGCCCATCACAGGGGGCTCCATTATACACAGAAGGCCTCTTACTCCATCCTCAAAGCAACTTGTCCTTGGTGGAGTCTTCCAGCTCCTCTCCATCAAGAATGAACTTACAAGGCCATTTGCACGTGCCTGCGTCCCTGCAAGAAAACATACCTTTTACTTTCTTTGCAGTCTCTGATTTCCCAAATCAAAATGATAATGGAAACAGACCGGCAGTCTCTGCTTTGGTGGATGAAAAGGAAACCACTAAGATAAAGGCAGACCCCGAGAAACTCAAGAAATTACAAGAAAGGTGAGGAATTTTCATAATTAGATGTGTATACTTTTTTTATTCCATGTTTCCTAGGTAGAAATAAGCAGTATCTTCATTAGAGCGTCATGGGAATTTTAAATCATAGATAGGCCTTTCTTTGGCCTATTTTAATGATTGCTTATATTGAGGAAATTGTCTATTTTGTTGCTTTTAAGATATATATATCTATGAGAAAAAGTTTGGTGTTCCAGTTCAATCTCTTCAGTCTTCTCAACGTGTTTTTTTTCTTGAATACCATAACTTTAAGGAAGGCAAGTTTGCTAGACATGAGGGGGTTTGGACTGCTATGTAGGGCTAGGAACCAGGATTTTTACGAAAAGGTTGCTGTCTCCCCAAAGAGTGAACCACTCCTCACCTGAAGTTCACCAGCTCTTTCTCATGGGACTTTGTGCAAATCCAACCAACAGCTCTAGAATTTGAATCTTTCCAACCAAAAGGCCAGTCCCAACTAGTTACCATGGTTACCTGGGTTCTCTGCAGGGCGGTGCTGGGGTAACCACTGCTTCCATTTCCTGTGTCTTTCTCATGCATGGGAAAGAAATAAGATCTTTTTTGTGGATTGCCCTTTTCTTTGATCTTTATTGTCTTGTAAGATGATTTGGGGATATTTCACAAGTATGAAATTTGATACCTTTTAAAGCCATCATTAGAAACCATGTCAGGATTTGACCATTTCCTTTATGACAGGTGTTACCACACCCTAATGTTGGCTTACTGATCTGGAAATGGATTCTTTGAATGCAAGCCTCCTTTGTGTATGTTGGTATGGCTCATTTGGGCCATTAATTATCCAATTGATATTCATTTGCGAGTGGGAAAAGTCCATGGCAGTGAATGAGAGTGCAGGAGGATAAGACAGGACACAGGATGCACCCCGACTACTCCTCTAGCTCTTTATCCAACTGCAGGAATGAGTAACTTTCCTGTTGGCGGGACCTTTTCTTTTCCATATTATGCAAGCTACCAGCACACTGACCCATGGCTAAGGGCCAAAAGGCCTCACACACACCCATCTACACCTACCAAGAAATACACCTTCAGACCCACTTGTCGGGAGTCTGGACTTTCCACAATCCCGAAGCGATGCCTTTGGGCTAAAAATGATTTCTTTTAAAAGTGCATCCACGTTGGCGTGGCAATGCATTAAACAGCTATGAGTTTTGTTTTTATCAGATGCCTTCTTTTTTCTGTATATAGTAAACCTTATGCTTTTCTTATTATCTTAAAAATGTTCATTTTAGGAAATAGGAAAAATATAAACTTCAAAGAAAAATCACCTGTAATCCTATAATCCGGAGATAAGCACTACAAAAAAAACTTCGCTTCCCAGTCTTTTATCTTTGCATATAAATGCAATTTTTAGTATACATTGGCTCATATTTCATAATATGCCTCATTTTAATATTTCAAGGCCATTTCTCAATGCCACTTATACTCTTTAAAAATTTCCCCTTGGTTAGTTACTTTAATGCATACAAATAATTAGGGAATTTGAAATAAAACAAAACCCAAATATCCCTGTGCCTACTTTCCAGCTAATAGAACTTTACTGGAGCTCTTGAACCCCTCACCCACCCTAACTCATCCTCCTCCATCTACACCCTCCCAGCCCCTTCTGTGCCCAGGAAACCATTCTTGCATTGCAATTATCATTGTTTTGCTTTCAATTTTAAAAATTTTTTTAATTTATTTATTTTAAGTAATCTCTACACCCAACATGGGGCTCGAACTCACAACCCCAAGATCAAGAGTTGCATGCTCCTCCAACTGTGCCCTCCAGGCACCCCTCCTTTGCTTTTAATTTTGTTGTTGTTGGAAGTTTTTTGCTTTCTGGTTTTCCCATAGGAATATATATGTATATATATACACCTGAACAATATATTGTGCACATTTTTTAATTCTATAGAAATGTTACCATTATTTCTAAACTCCGTAGAAATGGAATATCTATTGCTCTGTGATTTGCTTTTCCCCCTAGCATCGTTAGCAAGAGGCTAACCTTGTTGATATTTTTGGCTTTACTTTGTTCACTTTCACGACTACAAGGTAGTCCTTTATATGAATATACTACAATTTGGCCATTTTCCTGTTGATGGGCATTGGGGTTCTCTACTGTTTTCTGCAGACAATGCAGCATAAATGTTCTTGCAAATGTGTCCTGGTGCACATGGGAAGAGTTCTCTGGGATATTTATCTAGGGGTGGAATTGCTGAGCTAGAGGTTAGCACACCTTCCACCATGCTAAATAATGACTGTTTACTGTCTTACTAGGAATGTATATGGTTGTGCATCCTTGCCAGCACTTACATTGATTGGCTTTTCAAAATTTTTCTTCTCTAATGGGAATAAAAGGATATTGTGGCTTTAATTTACATTTAATTTTATTGACTGTTAACGAGGCTAGGCATTTTATGTGCTCTTTTAAATGCCAAATGATTATTTGTGTTTCCTCTTCTGTAAAACACTTGTTTATATCTTGTGCCTATTTTTCCTTTAGAATATTTCTCTTTTATTTCAGGAGTCCCTTATATATTCTGGCCACTGATTTAATCCTTTAACAGTTATGTGTTGGGAATATCTTTTCCCAATTTGTAGTTTGTCCTTCCTCTTTCTTGATGTCTTTTAATGAAAATAAATTCCTAATTTTAGGGGCGCCTGGTGGCTCAGTCGTTGAGCGTCTGCCTTCGGCTCGGGTCATGATCCCAGGGTCCTGGGATCGAGCCCCCCATCGGGCTCCCTGCTCGGCAGGAAGCCTGCTTCTCCCTCTCCCACTCCCCCTGCTTGTGTTCCTGCTCTCGCTATGTCTCTCTCTCTGTCAAATAAATAAATAAATAATTTTAAAAAAATAAAATCTTAATATTAATGAAGTCAAATGTATCTTCTTTATGGATTGTGATTTGTATCTTCTTATCTTGATGAAGAAATCCTTTTGTAACCTAGGGTCATTATGAGATGCTTCCTATTTTCTTCTAAAATCTCTATAGTTTTATTCTGCACACTTAGGACTTAATGTGAAATGGGTTTTGGACTTAAATGTGAAGTGGGGTTTAATACGGGGTATGAGGTATGCTTGATGAACTGCCAACTATCGCAAGATCTTTCCCTGCTAAACTGAAAAGCCATGTCTGTCATATAACTATAAATGTCCGAGTCTGTTTCAGAGCTGTCTCTTCTGGCCTGTTGTTCCTTTCTGGTTTTTTTCCTAATCCAATACTACAGCATCTTAATGTCTGTAGCTTTTGTAAGTTTCAGTAGCCGATGGCGCAAAGCCTCCCTCCACATTTTGTTCCTTAAGAGTCCTTTACTATATACGTTTCAGAATCAGCTTGTTGGGATTTTCACTGAAACTGCACTGCATCTATAGATTATTCTGGGGAGAACTGACATCTTGGAGATATTGAGTCTTTGAAAAATATGGTATATCTCTTCTTTTGTTTGTGCCCATCATGGAACACTATAATTCTGTTCTTTTTCATTGACTTCCCTTTCCTGGGGAGGAAGGTCTCTGAAGAAACTGAGCACATACATCTCTCACCAGAGCAATGCCCTTTCTTCCTTTTCTTTGATTTTAGTCTCTAGGCAGTTTCCTTTCCTTGCCCAGACAGTCCCCCGTCCATGAGGATCCTAAAGAATAGGTCCTAGGCTTTTTAGAGCCTCCCTACATGAACATCAGCTGGCTAGTCTTCACTCATCACTTATTAGACACAAACATATTTGCTTCCATTTTCATAATTCCATTTGCATCAGATTCCAGCAGCTTACATTCTGGAATGCTGGCATAATTTGTTGGCCAAGTGTTGTGCTATTGGTGAGTTCACGTCCAGATTCATTGGTTCATCATCATCCCGACCAACACCTCTTGAGTGATCTGTGTGTGCAAATGCTTCACCAGACACTAGATGTACTTTATAGTCTGCAGAACAATTGCCCCGCCATCATGGCATCCAGTCTGCCCACAACCCTGTCAGCTAGGTACTGGCAGTATTATCACATGGCTTTATGCATGAGGAAACGGAGGCCTGAGAAGCTGAAATAACTTGTCCAGCATCATCAAACTTACAAGTTTCAGAGGCAAGCCTCAAACCCAGGACCCCTGCCCACAGATCCCCCACACTCACCAACATGGCATACCACCACCTTCCACAAGAGAGGGGCTCCCAGCCTTTTCCATGGTTTCCTCTAGATTTCTGGTGGCGGGGCTGGTTCTTGCGGTCAGCTCACATGTGTCAGGAACTGCCAAGGAGCCTGATACAAGGCTCCGTGCACTTAACTATCAGTTACCTGCAAGAATTTTCAGTAGGGTCGGAAGGAGCCATGGGGAAGCCCAGGCAGCCCTCCCCCTTTAACGTCCTGGGAAGTGGTGTTAGTAGTTGTAGTTTGTAGAAACTGTGCTGACCCCTGGTCACCAGGACTTGTTTTCCATTTAGTCTCCTGGAGGAGGACTCAGAGGAGGAGGAGGGAAACCTGTGTCGCATCTGTCAGATAGCTGGGGGTTCCCCAACCAATCCCCTCCTGGAGCCTTGCGGCTGTGTGGGAAGCCTGCAATTTGTTCATCAGGAGTGCCTGAAAAAGTGGCTGAAAGTGAAAATAACATCAGGTAGGTGGGGAAGGAAGAACGGCAAGCGTGCCTTGCCATATAATTAGTGAGATGCTGCAGTGTGGGACTCAGAGCCTTGAGGGCAGCTCCCTCTCCTCAGGGAGCAGTCGCCAGGAGAGCCATGGCCCCCGAGCCCGGGACTCTCGTTCACAGCCCCACGGACAGCAGCCGGACTAAATGCTGCCTTTAAATGATGGGAGGGACATGGATTTGTTTTTCCAAGTCTGAGAGAAGAATCCTGGAATCTGCTCTTGAATCCTACCCCGCCCAAGCCTGAGCAGAGATGCTAAGTTTCCCTCCCAGGAGGAAAGAAACTAAAATAGGTCCGTGGTTGAACCTCAGCAAACACACAGCAAGCCATGCCCGCTAATGGACACGTGGCAAAAATGGTTCCACTTCCTTTTATCTGTGGGGGAAGGAGGGTGTCACCTAAGAAACGGAGCAAAGCTGCAATTTTGCAGTAGGGGCAGGAAAAGAGCACTGATCTAATTTTCTAGAACCATATTAGATAAAGAGATCTCCGTGTGCTGGCTTTGTCAGCTCTGTCTTTTGCAGATCTTATAACTGGGTGTGAAGTCCCTTCTCAACTCCCCGGGGAGGTTATAACCTAAATACAGCCACATGGGTAGGTCAGCTGGCATTTTCTTGGCAGAGAACAGGGGGTTTCTTTAAAACTTGATTTTGGGGAAAAAGGACAACTTGAATAAAAAGAACAGCGAAAAGCAATGCAAGAACTCAATGACAAATAGCCGCTGTGTCCCTGAAAACCTCGTACCCCATAGCCAGGGTCCTCTTTTTCTCCTCCTCCACGTTCTCCTCCTTGGTTATCCTTCTTCCAGGCGGCTGGGGCAGCTGGGGCAGCTGGGGGGGGGGAGGACACCTAAAAGCCTCATCCTGTCGCCACAGGGTGTGGTCACGCCCCCTTGAGAGAAAGAGGCATGGACAGTGGGACCATCAGATTAACTGTCTCCTCCCTGATCCCTTTTCCCTCCTGAGCATCTTCCCAAGCAGGAGAAACCTAGGCACACCACCCAAGCTGCCTAAACACATCTCCCCATAGTGAGCTGGCTACTCAGTCCTTCAGACAGGGAGGAAACAAGGGGATCTCGGCTGCTAGTGACTCTGCTATGCGAGGTCTTATCTTACTACAAATTTGGGCAAATTAAACATTTAGCGCAGGAAAAAATCACTCATGAAATGTGTAACGGAAGCCATTTTGCTAAATGCTTGTAAATGCCAATGTCAGTAGGAGTGTGCTGAGTGGGATCCGATCGGAAGACCCAAGGGACACTCAGAAGCCTAAAGTATTACAGAATAGCGTTAAAAAAGAAAAAAAAGTCAAGCAAACAAAATGCAGACATGGGATTACCGTTTATCCTCGTCTTTTGAAGTTCTCGATTATTTACTATTTATGTCTCCTTGAGGCAAAGTAGAACTGGGGTCTAAAACTGCACAAACCCTATCTTTACCAAATAAATGCAGATAACTAATCAGTCCTCTATTTTGCTAATGCATAAAATAAACACCGGCACATTATTAGCAAAAATGCAGCCACCCAGACGAGGGGAAAAGACGTAGAGCATAATGTTTGCTTCAACACAGCACAGTTCCTGCATCTTCCAGTTTTGCTTTGGGGACTAGGATAAGTGGAGAAAAAGTGCTGATCTAGAGTGCATGTTTAAAACAAAAACAGAAAGGAAAAGGAAGAAAGAAAGAAAGAAGGAAAGAAGGAAAGAAGGAAAGAAGGAAGGAAGGAAGAAAGAAGGAAGGAAGAAAGAAGGAAAGAAGGAA
>NW_027397112.1:9326630-9468373 GCF_003265705.2 Callorhinus ursinus
GAAGGAAGAAGGAAAGAAGGAAGGAAGGAAGGAAGAAAGAAGGAAGGAAGGAAGAAGGAAAGAAGGAAGGAAGGAAGGAAGAAAGAAGGAAGAAAGGAAGAAGGAAGGAAGGAAGGAAGGAAGAAGGAAGGAAGGAAGAAGGAAGGAAGGAAAGAAGGAAGGAAGGAAGGAAGAAAGAAGGAAGAAAGGAAGGAAGGAAGGAAGGAAAGAAGGAAGGAAGGAAGGAAGGAAGGAAGAAAGAAGGCAGGAAGGAAGGAAGGAAGGAAGAAGGAAGGAAGGAAGGAAGGAAGAAGGAAAGAAGGAAGGAAGGAAGAAGGAAGGAAGGAAGGAAGGAAGGAAAGAAGGAAGGAAAGAAGGAAGGAAGGAAGAAAGAAGGAAAGAAGGAAAGAAAAGAAAGAAAAGAAAGCCACTGCCACAAAGGAAGGCTTCTCAAGTTTCTTTTCCCAGATGAAGCTGAGCTTGGTCTCAGGTACTGCTTGTGCTATAGTTCCCATACATGGCCCCCGGCTCCCTCACTTTCTCAGGTGGGACGTCACCTGGGTGAGCGTAAAGGCAGATTTTGGAACCACAGACTGAGAATAGCTTCTGCCATCAGTTTGGTCCTCATCTGCTTATTTGCTTGGACCCTTGTTAGGTCTGTCAGAAAAAATACAACAACAACAAGAACACAGGTCAATATTCACTCTTTTTGGCAAACACCTGTGTTACAGACTCTCAGCCTCCATGTAGCAATTCCAATTTTATGAACCAGTACATTTATATTTAAACAGAAAGCAAGACCTGTTATTTAAAAGTCACGGGAATTTCACTTATATGAAGCTTGCATAATAATGAAAATGATTATGAAGGAAATTTTCCAGATCTCAAATTCAAGGCCCTTTTCTACAGAAGATGGCTGACTTTAAAAAAAAAAAAGGGTCACTGAAACTCAGAATTCATAATACACACAAGTTCACTCCCGAAATGTCAACACAAAGAGACCCAGAGTGTCAACACATAAAGACCCAGGGTTATTTGTAACAAAGAATTCTTTAATTTAAGGAGCAGATCTAGGCGCTGTGAAGACCTGTGAGATGTGTAAGCAAGGCCTTCTGGTCGATCTGGATGATTTTAACGTGACCGACTTCTACCAGAAGCACCAGCAATCCCGGGTAAGAGACGCGCACACCACTCTGCCTCCGCAGCAGAGTCGGTGAGAAAGCACTCGGGAAGAAAGGCTTTCTCCGATAAGAGGACTGTAGAAGGCCCGTGCGTGGGATGAGGCTGGGAGTGTCCACTAAGCTCACTTCTCCGAGAAGGGTGCTACTAAGTCAGACCATGGTGGTGCATGGGGGGCGGGATTCAAAAGTTTTTGCCACCCTGGGTGAGGTCCCGCTGTGGTCAGGGACAAAAGTAGGAAGCCACAGAAACTGACTGGACACAGAAATAGGAATAGTCTGGCAAGCTCCACACCCAAGTTTGCTGAAGTAATGTAAGTTTAATAGCAACAAGGCAAAAAAAAAAAAAAAAAAAAATCAGGGTCTTGGAGGAAATGTTCCCCAAATTATATATCAAGTAACTCTAGGGTAATAAGAAACTGTTTGGGGTGCCTGGGTGGCTCAGTTGGTTGGGCGACTGCCTTCGGCTCAGGTCATGATCCTGGAGTCCCGGGATCGTGTCCCGCATCAGGCTCCCTGCTCAGCAGGGAGTCTGCTTCTCCCTCTGACCCTACCCCCTCTTATGTGCTCTCTTTCTCTCTCATACAAATAAAAAAAAAATCTATAAAAAATAAAAGAAACTGCTTTACTCAAAGTTAATAAACAGGTTATAAGCACCTAGTGTGTGCTTTTTAGTACCTGGTGAATTAATTCTCCGGGAGCATTTGGATTGCAATTCTTTTTTTTTTTTTTTAAGATTTTATTTATTTATTTGAGAGAGAGAGAGAGCACAAGCAGACTCCCTGCTGAGCAGAGCCCAATGTGGGGCTCAATCCCAGGACCTTGGCATCACAACCTGAGCTGAAGGCAGACGCTTAACTGACAGAGCCACCCAGGTGCCCCTGGATTACAATTCTAATGCTGTGAAAAAGTTAGTTAACCTTAGGGGGACAGGTGATTCACGCTCAGGATAATAGTTAATTGTTCAGTTCTTGGGAAAACAATCCTTTATTTAGAATTGCACTGCCCAATATGGAAGCCACAGGCCACATGTAGCTACTGGAAAAGTAGCTGCTTCCACTCAAGATGTGGCGTGTTGGGTGCCTGGGTGGCTCCATTAGTTAAGCATCTAACTCTTGATCTCAACTCAAGTCTTGATCTCAGAATCATGAGTTCAAGCCCCACATTGGGCTCCACGCGGGGTGTGGAACCAATCAATCAACCAATCAATCAAATGTCATTCTTAAGGGGAGTCACTTTGGCTTTCAGATCATTAGCCTATGTCCAGACCTAAAGCACAGCTGGTCAAAATGCTGCGCGTGAGTCTGAGCAATTGTTTAGCTACCTTTTGAAAATCCAAAAGCTGCTGGACAAAAGAATAAGCTATTGATGAGCATGAAAGACCCGAACAGCACAAGCAAGCAGTGTGCTAGATTGGACACAGTGCCACACCAGCATTGAAGAGATCAGGCATCAGGAGATGGAAAGGAGGAAGAGAGGGAGGGGAAAAGAAAGGAAGAAAGAATTTCCTGAGAAATAAATTGTATTTTGACTCCATCCGTTTTGAGGCCCAAGGGTCCTGAGTCGCTCGGTCACCACCCCCTGGCACAGAGATGAGAAAGAGAGGTGCTTCTGGGGTCCCACTAGTGAAAGGAAGCAGGCCGTGTGGGCACCTGAGGTTAGGGCGCCAGCCGGGGCACAGGCAGCTTCCATGTGGTCACCTCAGAGACTATTTCAGGAAATGGAGCCTGTAGGACTTCCTGAGGATGACACGTCCAAACAAGGCCAGGTTACGTGGAATACTACCAGAACGGTCTGCAGACATCACGAACACGGTCCAGCCCAGGGGAGTGCCTTAGCTAGTGAAGACTCCTGTTGGTTCCAGGCATCTCTGCCTGGTTCACCCTCTGTGAAGCTGCTACCGCCTTGCACTGTTGGCTTTACCAATGGTATTTGTAGACTCGACTCACTAACAGTACATTTTTCCAGTGGTACTAAAATGTTTGCATTCCTCTAGCCAGAGGCAGCGTACCCCACCGCAAAGCACACCAACTTTGACTACAGTGTGAACCCAAATCTTGTTCCCTTCCCCAAAATTGCTGTTGGGACCTCAGGGAAACCACACAAACTCTTTGGACCTCCGTTCTCTCATCTGAAGGAAGCAGGAGATCATTCCTCCCCGGCAGGATGGGATGCAGGAAAAAACTTGAGTACATCCTCTAATCCAGTGCCTGTGGAGAGAAAGATGCTCAGGGAAGGGGAACGGCCATGTGACAGCCCCAGAGATGCCTAACCTCTCTGGACTCGAAGGAGGAAGCTAAGTGCACCAGGACCAGGGTAGGGTCCATCACTGAAGAAAGCCACCCAGCCCATGCTGCGGTCGGACCAATAACCTTGGCGTCACTGCTTCCTGCAGCTGCACATTCAAACAAGCACCATGAAAGGAACCGTGTCAGCCAGAATCTAGGCAGGAGAGATGGTGGCACTTTCAACGGGGGTGAGTGAGGAGAGCTGAAGGAAGGCCAGACGTGGGCAGGAAAAGAAGCCAACAAGGTGTGATGAAGTATCCTCAGACAGGTGCTGTGACAGTTCCTAGGCCTGCAGTGACAAGGGCTGGGGGCAGTCACCAGGATCGGGAGACCTGTAGTTGCAGGAGAGAGTCACCAACAGCCTGTAACCTTCAGGAGAGGAAAGCAGCCCTTATCATCCCACCGCCCAGCAGAGAGAGAACAAGGAGGGTCATTACCCCAGCGGCTCTCTCCTCCCACCCTCTGGTCTCCCACCAGCACCTCCCATTGGCCAAACCCAATGAGAAGCCAGAGAACAAGGGGGCCTAGTTAATGCGATCCATTGAGATCAGCCTCTAGGCCACAGCGCAGGGTGGAAAGTGGATCTGGAGGGGAAGTGGAAAATACCCAGCACGGTAATTACTCTACATGGAAGCAGAAAAGAGTTTAAATTAGTTTCATTAAGAACCTGACAGGCCATTAAAGCCTTTTGAAAATGCCCTTCATTATAATCATGGGTAGAAACGAGATTGACAGGCCCAGCCTGGTGAGAGGACAATAGTCCCAAAAACCAACACGCATTATTTACGTGCTGATGGAAAACAGTGGAGGGCTCACCCTTTCACAGCGGTCCTGACTGCTCCGATGGCCCGTTGTGAATTTACTAGAGTCTGTTTGCTAACAGTCTGGGTTAAACTTGAGACAGTAGGGAAGGAAGACTTAGACAAGTTCAGAAACTCTCCATGAACCATGGCGGAAGTAACTGTTGTTGAACACAAAGATAGGGAGGAGGTAATCCATCCTCGGCTCGTTTCCAGCCGAGGAGGCCCCTTGGCCTGGCCTTGGAGTTGATGTATCTACCTTGGCTTCTGAGGGCCAGGCCCTTCCCGACTGCCAAACCTTGGTCCTCTGGGCCATCTTAGCCAACACTCCTGGCAAACAGATTCTTTTGTTGAGAAGCTGGGTAGCTGGTACCCAAAATAGACATATTCAAAGAAAGGGACAAAACCAGAAGTCTAGAACTGACTTCAGTTCAGCCTGGGTCTTACCTAACCTCAACTAACTTGCTAACTTGCTAACTTATTCTCTTATGCATTTTTCTCATTTAGGTTGGTTGGTTTGTTTTTGCTTTTCCTCAAGTATAAAAATCACAAACACATAAAATCTGTTATAATTAAAATTAACATTTAGCTGCCTTTTTTTTTTTTCCTATTAAAATACTCATGCCCAGGCCAGGCCCCAGAGATTCTGAATGAATTGATCTGGGATGGAGCCAGGTATTTTTTTTTTTTTAAGTGTGGCAAAAGACACAAAAAAGTGCCTGTTGTAAATCAGATCCTGTGCTGGAGATACCTCGGTGCCCAAGATCAACACAGTCACTTCCTTCTGATGGGAGAAGCATAGTGAGGGTACCCCCAGCGTAGAAGGATCACAACAAGGGACGACGTGCCGCCACAAAGAGATCGGACCCACTCTCAGGACCAGAGAAGGCTTCCCTGAGGAAGAGACACTTAAGAGCAGGAAGGAAAAAGAGGAGTGAGCTCTCTATCCACATGCCCTTGGGGATCACTGCTCTAGACCACGGAGCAAGAATTAGTAGCATTGTCAATGGCTTTGGGGGTGTGGAGGGGCTCAGACCAGAGAGTTTCCCTGGTTTGGTTCGATGCACCTGAGTAGGGGAAGAGTGATTGCTGCCCGTGGACCCTCACAGGGCATCGAAGTCTGATTATCCCCCCATCTCTCACACACTGGGTGGTTTCTGTAGGCCCCACAGGGTCAAGGCTTGTTACTAGGCTTCTAGAGGCTAGATGAGGAGCTCTGACAGGCTGTGTGCAGCAGAGTGGCCCCATGAGGCCCCAGGGCCTGGTGGCCCAATCATAGGCCTGTCGAGGCCAGTGGCCACTCAACCCTCCCTCCCTCCTGACTCAAACAGGCCTAAGAAATTAAGCCCCACAGGCATCCGTCCCCCCTGTGAGTGCTGCCCGGGAAGGAGTTGTGCTGGGGGCAGGCTCCTTACCCAGGAAGTGGCCTCATCCTTGATTCCGGTTGGGGCACTCAGCTTTTGGTTGCAAGGAAGAACTCCTGGAATTGCTCAGAGTAACGTTCCAAAGTCCAAAATGGGCCCAGAGGGAGCAGGCAGAAGAACAGTCAAGATCACAGATTGTACACTCAAATGCCTTAGAGGCCAGGCAGGTCGGAAATGGTCGGAATCCCGCCAAGTGTCATCACAACAGAGTGGTCGACACGGAGGCAAAACGGAGAGGGCTCTCCTCAGCTGAAGAAGTCCTGTTCATCCATCCTGTGCTTCCTGCCCGCCAACCAGAGCAATATCCTCTGGCCAGATTCAGCTGATTGGCTACGAATTATTGATCCTTGGCTCAGAGCAGTAGTTCTCAACCATGGGTGGTCCCCAGACTAGTAGCATCAGCATCCCTTGGATGAAACTCCTCCTTGTTAGAAACACACATTCTCTGCCCCACCCCCAGACCCACTGAATCAGAATCTGGGGGAGGGGGAGAGGTGGTGCCCAGCAGCTATGTTTTAAAAGGCCCTTTCTGTAATTCTGGTGCATATTCAAATTGGGAGTCACTAGCGTCAAAAGTCCTGACTGAATGGGCCACTGTCTGGTCCAAAATTATACATTTTTTGTCATTCTTTCATCTGTATATATATTTATTGAGCACACACTATAGAGCAGGTGCTGGGCTAGGCACGAGGAACACAGGCGCCAACAAGGCACACGGGGTCCTTGTCCTGAGCCCTAGCTTTCATTCTTGCCTCTTACAGGCTATTTTTGTCTTGCAAAATACCACGTCCCCTTGAATTAGCTCATTTTGCTCTAACACACTGGGGAAACAGGCAGGATGGCGGTGACTTCTCCCTTTTTATAAATGGAGTCACTTTGGCCATGCACAGTGAAAACTCTGCCCAAAGTCTCTGCGCTTGATGGCCCCAGGCTGCCCATCCTGGGGGCCCACGCTCACTGCGTGATGGAGATGTGCTTCTGTCAGCAGAGGAGGGTCTCAGCGGGCCTCTGGCTGTCATTGCTCTAAGGAACAGGCCTGGCTTTCCTCCATCTCAGCCACGGACAGATGTCCTTGGACACACGCAGCCACCTAATCACCCTCACACCTGGGAGCATCTCTTGAACACGTTTGAAGACTTGATAGAACATTCAGCCAGGCCGTCTGCTTCTTTGAGTGGATTATATTGAGAATTTCCATAGGTAGTAAATCTCTTAGCCAAAATGAATATTAAACAAAACGAACGGATGGGGGGGGGCAAGAGAAAAGAAAGAAAAACATCTGGCAGGCAGCCTGAGTGCTCTAGGGCTCTTGTCAGTGCCTTCACAAGCCCCCTCCCTTTGAAGCCTGCTCCCTGCCCCCTCCCCTGTCTACACTGCACATGGGGTGTCAATGCCCTATGCGACTGGGTGGGGAGGGAGGGTGAGGAGCAGCTCCACAGACTAATGCTCCAAGCCTAGCTCATTTTGCCCTTGCCAAACAAATGCCCTGGAACTCACTCTGAGACAAGTCCCTCCCACTTGTGGCTCGGAGCATGAGACGACTCTGAGTTCACTAGCAAATGCATCCTCTGATTGGTCAGCCCAGCCCCTCTGTGGAGCATCACAAACCCTGCAAAGGGCACACGTCAAGGAGCCCGGCCAGTGAGATTTATGGCGCCGCGTGACAGGTTCCCTCCCACAGACCCGAGAAGAGACACAATCTGCTAGAAGTGACTTTTCAAATTATCTGCAGAAAACATTAGTGGATATTTTCCCATCTGCATGCCTCCAGGCCTTATTGAGTCATAAAAAGTAAATGATTTCCCTGAATGCTTTGACAAACCTGATAGTTCCAAGCCATTTTCTAGCTGATTGATTTGCCATTATGCATCAGAGTGTCTCTGAGCATAAAGGCTTCCTGGTGACGAGAGTGCTGGAGAGAAAATCAGTGGCAGCTCGCGAGAGGCCACGCCAGCGCCCAGGAGCCCCCGAGAAAAGCAAACAAGGGACAAGGCTTGGTGTGCGGGGAGCAGCTGAGGGATGGGTTAGGAAGGCTTCCCAGGGGCGGTAGCTTCTAAGGCTGCAAAGGAGGCGCAGACTCTGGGGGGAGGTGGGAGGAGGCGATAAGAAAAAAGTGAAAACAACCAACTTCCTCTCTGCCTGCTCTAGGCCAAGGTCAGAAGAGCACAGAAAACATGACCCAAGTCTAAAAATAGGAGGCTAACTGCTAAGGACAGTTGACTGGAGCCTTTCAATACAGGTCTATAGGAGAGCGGAGGGGCCTTGAGCCATGACCTTGGGGCCAGTGGGCAAGATCCAGACTTGGACGGGACTCAGAAGGAAGAACACATCGATCCTTGCTCAATTTGGGCACCTTTTCTGGCAACTGTTTAGTCCTGGAAGAGGTGTGTCCTGGGCCAGTTTCCTGAGCTGCCCTGGATGGAACGGGGACAAGGAGATGGGCCCGGAAGGAAGGGAAAGGCACAGAGGTGGTCCCTGTGTCAGGGCTGAGCTTCAGTTATCCCAGGAAATGGTCACACTTCCGACCTCTCCCCAGGGTGAAGCAGAGGGCCATGTCCTCTGCTGGGGACTTTAGTCTCCCAGAGGGCTTCCTGAGCACCGGCTGGCCCATCCACACCCCCCAACCTCTGGAGATTTGAATGGAGGCCAGGTGGGGAAACAAAGCAGCAGAGGGGGAGGAGTCATTCCTAATGGCCCCTAATTTATTGAAGGTCTAGGAAGGGTCCCCAGGGTGAGGCCTTGCAGCAGAGGCTGCTCCAAGGAGCTGAGGACCGAGGAGCTGTCATCAGCCAGAAACAGTCTGATCCTCCCTGGGTACCTCCCTATGCTCCAAGCACCAGCAAGGAAAAATAAAACACAACCCACCCACCGAGAAAAAGCAAAAACATTAACCAGGGCAAGATGCAGTGTACAAAAGCAAGAGTTAGGAATCAGGGAGTAAAGGAATGATTGGAACAAAGGAGGTTCATCAGGAAGTCTTCTGCAAGGAGGTGACATTGTGACAACTGAAAAAGCTGTGGACACAGCCTGTGAAGAGTGGGAGGGGGACACTCAAAACAGATGCACAAAACAAGCCAACTGACCAAAAGAGGAAGAGATGAGCCAAGGCCCTGAGGTTCACAGTCCATCTGGGACTCTGCCGGGCACACACTCACTGGAAGTTAAATAATAGACCAGCCAGGGCGGGAGCCTCAGGTGAGACCATCATTAAGCCCAATTATAGAGAGAGAAACATACAGACCTAAGGCCTGGGGCCTTTTCTCTGGACAAACGCGGGATCTAGGAAAATAAAACTGCCCTGTGGCATCTGTGTTCCCAGTTCTCCCACAGAAACGTTTGCCTTCCTAAGACACACATCCCATTGTGTTTACTCCTCCGCTCAGAGGCCGGGAGCTAGACACACACACACACACACACACACACACACACACACACACACACACACAGGATGACATCCAAACTCCCGGTGCTGCCTGATGGGTTCCCACCTTCCCATCTCCCCAGCTCATACCAAAAAAATGTTTTAAATCCAGAACAAACACCTTCCCCAAATACTCCAGCCACACTCGTGAGTAGGGAATGTTGCCCAACATGTGCTCTGCTCTCTCCGCCCCTAGGCCTTTGCTGGCATTCAGTGCCTCTGTCCGGAAGGCCCTCACCAACCCTCAGGGCCAACCGAAGGCCCTTCCGTCCTTTAAGGACCATCCAAGAGGCCTTCCCCGTGTCCTAGTAAACCTGTCTCTCTCCCCCTGTGCACCTCCACTGTAGCTGGCACATCCAGCTGGTACTGAAACTGTTTCTGAACACGGTTTTCCCATGTCAGATGATGGGCTCCCAGCAGGTCACGGAGACCTTTTGCCCCACGTTCCCCACAACACCCAGCTCAAGGCTTTGACATATAACTGCCCCACAAATGTTCACAGCATGGGATTGGGCCTGAAGCATGGAGCTTTTCCAGGGCATCCTCCATTCAGTAGTAAAGAATTCCAGAACGGCCGCCCAGCCTCTATGCTGAATCCCCTCTTGTTCTGTTCTCTGATCCCCAAGGACAGGCCTTGCCCTGGTGTCTTGTTACTACCCTCCACCCTGTGATTTCTTTATTTTTTGTGGGTGATTCTTTCCTCTATTCTTTTTTCTCCCTCCACCCCATGATTTAGATCATGAATATTTTATAGATGAACTTAAAAGTCTCCTTTCCATATTTAGGCACAGAATGAACTGATGAATTCAGGCTTGTACCTGGTGCTGCTGCTTCACCTCTACGAGCAGAGGTTTGCAGAACTCATGAGGCTCAACTACAACAGAGTTGCAAGGGAGAGGGTGAGTCTGGCCCTGACCTGCCCCATCCAGCCGCACTTCCCCAAACCTTGCAGGGTTGTCGATTACATGTGCAATCTGTTGAGGTCTTCGTGGTCATGTGGCCCGGTCATCGCCAGGATGCAGATGTAGCACGGATTCTGTGTAAGTGTACGCACAGTGGCTTTTGGGCCGAAAAGTAAGCGATCATTGCATAATTGCTTACTATTAAACAGGAGTAGTAATTAAGTGGTCGTTAATGGTCAGAGAAGCAAGTGAGTCTCTAGGGATATTTGCACCCGCCCCCCAAAAGAGAGGTCAGCAAGGCTGCCGGGGCTGAGCGTGCATTATGTCTGGGCAATGCCCACTGCCCAAGCATGAAGGGTCCATGAAAACCAGGAGACCTTCCCTCAAGGAGAACTGTTTCTTTAGCTTTGGTTCCCAGAGTGCGTTACTCCAGCAT
Source organism: Callorhinus ursinus (assembly GCF_003265705.2). Taxonomy (NCBI): domain Eukaryota; kingdom Metazoa; phylum Chordata; class Mammalia; order Carnivora; family Otariidae; genus Callorhinus; species Callorhinus ursinus. The sequence continues at coordinate 9,337,059 of NW_027397112.1, forward strand.
CTCTGGGTGTGTGAATGCCAAGAAATAAAGGTGTTGTCCCATTTGCCATTAGAGAAAGTGACAGTGTATTTACCAGGGATCATCATCTGCGGCTGCCCTTCCTTTAATATGAGAACCAGGAGACTTCCAGGAGGCCCGGTGGTTTGGAGAGAGGAGCCCGGCTCTGCAACTGACTGGAGCCTGGCCTTAGCAAAGTCCCCCACGATGTCCATTTGGCCACGGTCAAGTCAGAATGCAGAGCCCCCAAGGGCCTTCCCTCTAGGCTAAATGCCTGGCTGTGGCCAGGCCAGGAAAGAGCACTCCCTTAAGGCCATGCCAGGGACTGATCTGCTTTTAGCGTTTAACACCCCTCGAGGCTTGAAACTTGACCTCTGCTCGCATTAGAAGGTCATGACTGGCAAGCCGCAAGGCAGTTTTAGTGACCCTCTGCCACCCTATCCCATGTCCCTCCCTTTCTCTTGACTTTCTCTTCTCTGTCCCCCGCTTCCCATCTCTCTCCATGTCTCTCTCCTCTTCTTCAAGTGGGTAAGGGGCCCCAGTCCCTGCCCGGAGGCTGGAACCCAGAGATTCCAAGGGTTCCTGACCCTGTCGCAGGCCTCACAATGACAGCAGGCTGTTGCCATCCATTTGGAGCCATCCCTGTGAAAACTGCTGGGTTCCAACCGTTAGTCCTGAGAACTCTAGATTTGTCCCTACTTTTTTTTTTCCTGGCGTAAACTCTCCCGTTAGACTCCCAAGCTCTTAATGAAGAGAACGGACTGGGCCTTGGCCAAGAGATCTCCTCAGGAATCTCACCCTCTTTTTGACCCAGGCCTGTCCTTCCTTTAACTCTTCCATAGTTTTAATGGTGACATAAATTCCTCAGAGAAATACATTTAAAAAAAAAAAAAAAGGGAAAAATGTACAGGAAGCAGGAAATGATCCTTTGTTAACATTTCCATAACCTCATTTTCATGATTCCCCATCTTTTTTAATGAACTTTTTATTGCACATTGAACTTCAAAGCACCCAGGGTTTGATATAGGTTACAGATGGCCATGACGTCAGCAAGCTAATGTAAGCAATGCTAGCCTCCGGGACACACAGCACAGCAAACACCATACAGCACAGCCCAATGGGTGAGAACCAAGGCCCTGAAGCATGGAGTCTAAAGAAGTTTCTGGTAAAACTATCCTGGAGAAGGAGTCAGTGACACCAGGAACAATCTGGGAACCCAGGTGGGAGGAAGCAGGAAGGACAGGGCAGCACTCCTAAAGCTTACATTTAATTTGAGAAACCCTGAAATAGACCTCACACACTAAAACCACCAAGCAATGACCAGTACAAATAGCCAGTGAAGAGGGACCCAAATGGCTTTTGTCAAATTCACAGTCTTCTGGATTTGAGTCTCAGTATCTTCTTGGAGAAGACACTCAGAAGCTGAGGGTAACATTTAGCAAAAAAGAGCCACCATGTTGGGGGGGGGGGACCAACCCCTTCTCTCTCCTTTACCTATCAGAACTGGAGAACCCATTCACGTTGGGCCCCTTACTTGTGTCTCATTAGGACACCCAGTGATGAATGTTTGCCCATGGTGATGACCATTCATTCACTCATTCATTCACGCCCTGGCCTGTACCAGGTGCTGAGATGGGGATCAGGGAAAGTGGCTACCGGACATGATGCCATGTTGTCCCATTTTTTGAGGAACTTCTGATCAAGCTGGAAGATGAGACTCACATATTTATAAAGACAGGAAATAACTGGAAAGTAACCCTTGGTCACGAGAACCAGTGGACCCAGTGAATTTCCAGAGGCTGTGAATTGACAACACAAGATCTTCCCTGGCTGGGACTTCCTGGGGTGTCCAGTGATCCCATAAACAAATAATTTGTCTCCTTAGTAAGGTGGTGAGCGTCCTGAAGGCAAAGCCGGGCCTTCTACACCATGCCATTTCCCCAATGAAATCTACCTGTTCCCCGAATTCCTCTCCCTGCCTGCCCATGGCAGCTCCCCTGTACCTCTTAAGGGCTGACTTCAATAAACTAGGTAAAACGCTAGAAAGAATCTCTGTCCGTGAGCTGAAAGGGCAGAGGGACCCCAATCCTCCCAGGGATCATGACCGTGCCCGTGACCTCCTGGAGCGAGCACTGCGTTGGTCTCCTGCCCCAGGTACGCTGGAGGAACATTTCACCTGTAGGGAAACTTTCACCTGTATAACACTCGGGGGGAGGGGCACGGGGGGGCAGTGGCTGGCCTGGGGAATAGGCAGGGTCCTGAAGGAGCTCTGAAACTCCACTGGCCCATCTGTGGGTGAGACTTCCTCCAGGCCCTTCCATTCACACTGTTTCTACAAACCCCAAAACTCTTGCCCCAAAGAACCAAATCTACCCAAAATATTGGAGGCCCAGGCTTGGCCCTCATTTGGGAAAACTTCCCTACTCACCCAGATGGCGTTTCCGTGAGGAATGAGAGCTGGCTTACATACAGAGGCGGTCACCTGGCATGGAGTCTCGAGTCTCGAGGCGGGATGAGGCCGGCTTAGCAGCTGGAGGGGCTGGGGGCCGCGGTTGGCACAGTCCTGATGTAGAATTGACTTAGAAGAAAGTCCATCCTTCGCCTGCCCTCCCCACCCCCGCCTACGGGTGACAGGGACCCAGGAGCCACAGCTGCCCCCACACTGGCCAGCAGTTGCCCCAGTAACAGTGTCCGGCACCCCTTGTTTTGCCCTCCAGCCTGTCACAAAGCCCCTCTTCTCCCTCTCTGGGGGCGGAGCACCAGCCCTCTGCACAGGAGCCCACATCCTTGCAGCCTGGCACAATGGGCTCCCACAGAGTACACAGTGTTTCTTATTGTGGCATAAAATGCCATAAAGTCACAACAAAGACGGAGCCCAGAGCCTTGATGGGCCTGCAGCTTCCTGCCAGGCAGAGAACACAACTGATTGTTTAAAAGCCAGGGGTGAGGCAAGTGGCCAATTAGCATGGCCTTCACCCCCACGGCTTGTAAATGTGATTCTCGAACCCTCAGAATGGGCTTCTGCTGTTCAGATCAATTGCCGAAAGGAAGCAAGTCTGCTCCCACGGCCAAATTTAGAAGCCCTGAACCACCAACGAAGGTGACCTGGGTTCTCTCTGCCCTGCCTTTAGCACGAGGCTAAGCCCCCGCAGGTGCTGAATATCAACATTGCCCTTGGCACCTCTGCCCCTTTAAGGGGGAATTATACATCTGTTCACAATTGCTTTGGAAAAACAATTCATTTTTCTTTGTCTTCTTTCTCATAGTTGTCAAGAAATTACCCACAATCCAGACCGGAAGAAAATGAAAGTAGGTTTGGGGGTCAGTCCTGCCATTTTGAGGGTGTTTGCTAATTTACTCTTTTTCTGTGACTGTGTGGAACCTCATAACTGTGGAAGGAAGTAATGACCACCACCCAGAGGCATAAATAACCCCACAAAGCTTGGGAAAGTCTAGCGGCAGCCGTCAGGGAGGCGAGTCCCAAGTCCACTAGATGCAGAGCAGATAAGGATTTTAATTCATCCTGAAAGCAAGGATGAGGGCCAGCGAAAGGGAAGATGGTATCATCAGGCGGGCGCAGGACGACTTGCTGCAGGCTTATTTCCCCTTTTCCTTTGCTGGGATTTTTCCAGCATCCACTATTTGGGGAGCCTCTTGGGTTATCTTCTAAACCCTGGAAGGGTGCTGTTTAGCCACTACAGGAAGGGACCCCATTCATTCAGGAGCTAGTGGCTGCAATGGATCGTCTCACCACGCGGCCAGGTCAGGTGGGTCGGCAGGATTCACAGGTTGAGCAAGGAAAACAGGTCTCCTGAGAAAGGTCCCCCAAAGGAGGGCAGGACAGCTGTCTTCCAACAGGTTCGTTATCCCATAGAAAACCCAACTGAAGAAAATGTGCTTAATTAAAGCAGGAGGGCTTGCAACCAGACTCAGGAGGAGCTTCTCCCTCAGCAGGGAGAATAAACATCACAGTGGACCCAGGTGGGTGTGACAACTCCAATTCCAGAAGTTCTTCAGGGGAGAAATTTTACAACTGCCTGCCCTAAGGCAGGTTTAAAGTGAGGAGTGATCCCCACACTGGCTTTGCCATCAGAATCGCCTGGGAAATTTACCCAAAGTGCAGATTCCGAGGCCCCTCCCCGAGATTCAAATTCAGACCCTGGGGTGGGCCCCTGGTCATCCCGGCGGAACCCCCAACAGGCTCGCCGGGAGAAACTGCACCAGCTCAAAGCTCCACAGGGTGGGGCCCAGATTACGACCCTCGAGAAGCCAATTGATTATTCAGGGCACGCAGTGCTCAGAACCCGGGCTGACCGTTTTCAGAGACCCAGGGAGGGGACGCTTCCCTCGGTTCACAAAAGGAGCCCGGAGTGCCAGCCCTGGGCGCGACCACGGGGTCCATCCCCGCCGGGTGACGGTCCCGGGGCCCCTTGGGGACCCCGCCGCCCGGCCCTGTCGTCTGGGCGCACCCGGGGCTGCTGCTCCCCCTCCGGCAGCCGGGAAGGGAGTGAGCGGGAAGGGAGCGGAGAGATCTAGAAAAGACCTTTGTGTGTCGGGGAAAAGCGCCTCTGCGCCTCACTCGCAGGTCCCAGTGGCGGCCTCCGGCCGGAGCCCCTGCACCGAAAGGGCGCGGCCGCGAGCCGACGTCGGGAAGCAGCTGGGGGCCCCCGCGGCCCGGGGCAGGGTCTCGGCGGCGCCCCCTCCCCGCCCCCCGCCCCAGTGGCGCGGGCGGCTCTTCCCGGTCCCGGGAAACCTGCAGCCCGCGCGCCCGGCGGTTCGGCTGGGCGGGGGCGACCCCTAGTGCCCAGCGCGGGACGCTGTCGCCCTGCCATGCCGGGGACCCAGCCTTTCCCCCGGGGGGCCTCCGAGCCCCGGCCGCAGGGAAGACTGCCCTCTCTGGAGGGCAGGAGAAGAGCATCCCTGGGGCGCTGCTTCAAAACGAGTCTCCGCGGAGGAGGCCTGAGGACCCTCCCTGCGAGTGCCTGCGTCGCTCAGAGAAAGATGGTCCCGCTGATCGTCACTTACCATCCCTCCTCAGGAAGCTGGGACTGGCTGTAGGATCCGCCCCAAAGTGGGGGCGGCCAGATCTCCCCTGGAATTGTAGGTCTAGGCCCGCTCTACCTGCCGCCAGCCCTGCACCATCCCGGACACTGGTGGAGGCGGCCGAGGTGGAGGAGAGCCCCCGCGCAGAGGGACAGTCTTGGCACGGGGGTCAGGGGCAGCTCTGGCCTGGCTTCCCGCCAGGGCCGTGATCGAGACAAGCCCGGGCAGCCAGATGCCCACGCCTCCCGGCCTCCCCCTGGCCACACTCTTCTCTGGTCCCCAGCAGCCTGGCATGACTCACCTGGTTGGCAGCACTTTGTTAAGATGGGTTGCCAGAGCTGAGTCACAGCTGTGACCTGCTGCCCTAGCTCAGCTCAGGTGAAGAGAGAGGAAAAAGACAAAACATCAGGGCCCACCAGGTGGCACAAGGAGATGCCAGCCTCCATGGCTCTGTGGTGCCCCTGCCAACGTTCTCCCTGCCCCCCCCCCCCGGCATCTGGAGCACACACATGCCACAGGAAGCACTGAGGTAGAAGCAGCTAGGGCGAGCTCCTGGGCGGGTGTGCCCAAGTCCAACTTGCCCCATGGCTCTGTGACCCAGCCCCCCCCCCACAGCCGCTCCCCAGCTGGCACAGCCAAGTCCAAGGCCTGGGAGGGGAACAGTGCCAAAGGCTGGGCCAGACCACCTCACCCCCATACACACAGGTCAAGGAAACTAGTCTTGGGGGACAGACAGCATAGGCGAGGGCCCAGAGGCAGCTCATGGGCCTGGGGCTTCCCTGTAGCAGAGGTAGAGGCCGAGAGGGTCCTGGTACGAATGGGGGCATGTCAATTGCTCCTGCTCTTTGCCCTTCAGTGGTTTCCAGAGCACTCACTCAAGCCAGTGGGAAAAGTATATTGAAAACAAGAGTTTCCCCCAAGAATAAAAACCACCCCCCAGACTCCACCTCTTCCACTCAGACCCCACTGCCTTCCTACTGCCTCTTTGCTCCCCTTCCTCCCGTCACATGGCCCTCTACCTCCAGTCATTTAATGTCTGAAAGATTTCTTAAAGACCCAGGTCAACCCTCCCCCCAGACTTCCTGCCAGGTTAAGGAAAGGGGCGAGCATGTCGGGGCGTTACCCTGAGAGGAGGCAGGGCTCCTCCAAGGATTCCACCTGCAAACCTTTGCTGCCCCAGGTCGGGTGAGGATGTGGACCTAGGCGCTTTTGTTGAGGGGCTTATGGTCCCTCTGTCCTGGCCTGGCTGGAAGCCTGGAGGGGCATTTGAGGATTCCAGAGAGGGCAGCCTCTGTTACTCACACCGTTCCAGGCACTGTGGCAAGTGTGTGTGTGTGTGTGTGTGTGTACGCCCAGGGCTGGAGTGTGGGCAGGAGGGGGCACACCCTCATCGGCAGAGCTCACCGTCCACCATGGCCCTCCAGCCTGAGACACCTCCTTGCTTTCCAGGTTCTGAGCTCGGGGAGGGAAATGACAGCAACAGCCCCGTCGTCTAGCGAGGCAGCTGGCCCCCGGAGCTCTGCGAAGACATCTCCCCACAGCAGCTTTTTCTGTGTCCCCACGTGCCTCTGTCCTGCCTCCTCTTTACTGAAACTGAAACCAGAGCGTTTACAGTTACCATTTTCACCCTGTACCCCTCCCCCCTTGGGGTCTGGCCTGAGCATTAGGGACAGCAGCAGGGACCTGTGCAGTCCCCGACAGCACAAGCCGGGCAGCCGGGGCTCGTTGAGTCCCCGCCGGTGGCCCTGCTGCCACCCCCCTACCCCCATGGCCAGAAGCCCCAGGCGCCGCCCCGCAGCCTGGAGACCCCCTGCAAGGGGCGCCTGTTCAGGCCACCCTCCACCCTGAGTGGAATCGGGCCGCATCTTCAATAAAATGACTTTATTCACCCAGCTTCCTTTTGTGCTGTTTTTTAGTCTCCACACTACTCTCCTATTTACACCTTAGGGCCCAAAGACCAGATCAAGATGTGAGGTTAGGAAAAAAAAAAAAAAAAAAAAGGTCGGGGTGCCTGGGTGGCTCAGCCGGTGAAGTGTCCCGACTCTTGATCTCAGCCCAGGTCTTGATTTCAGGGTTGTGAGTTCAATCCCTGCGTTGGGCTCCGTGCTGGGCATAGAGCCTACTTTAAAAAAAAAAAAAAAGGTCTGGGAAGGTTAGTGAGAAAACTGAGTGCGTGTGTGCATATGAGAGAGAGACAAAGATAAGTCAAAAAATAAGGATGGAGGGAATGAAGTACTGATAGATGCAAAGACATGATGCTGAGTGAAGGAGGCCAGATACAAAGATCAATACAGTGTATAATTCGATTTACACGCAATTTCTAGAAAAGGCAAAACGGTAGAGACAGATCAGTGGTTGCAGGGTTGGGACTAGGAGGAGAGACCGCCCGCAAATGGGCTCAGGAGGATCTGGCTGACGGGGCTGCAGTACCACGGGTTCGTGGGGAAGCTTCTCCGACCGGATAAATTTACTAAAGCTCACCCAACTGTGCGCTCACAGTGGGTGAGCTCTATAGTGTAACTGTAGGATGGGCCTCAACAAATTTTCTGTAAAAATGGAGAAAGGGACAGAGAATGAGAGAGAGGAGGGACAGAAAGGGATAATGAAGAGGAAGAGGGGCTTCTCCCCCCCACCTTCAAGACCAGGAGGGGGCACTGCAGATTTTGCTGCAAAGAGGATTTCGCCTGAGGTGAACGGTGCTGCCAACAGGGTTTTAGGAAGTCTGGACTTGATTGAAGTCCCTCAAAATCTTGTCCATCCCTGACATGCTCCACATTTAAAGTGACTCTATTGCTGCAAACTGGTGGATATAGCCAGGCAGCCTAGCTCCAAGATCCAAGAGCAAAGCAAAGGGATGCTCTCGAATGTTAACAGAACCTACAAGAGCCATTCCAGTTGAAAATATCTCCCTGATGTAAACAACAACAACAACAAAAACCCTCCTAAAATCTTAAATTCTTCCATTCACAAACGCAGCCCCAAGCCCTAATCATTCTATGCGAAAATGGGCCTTTATTTTTCAACCGGATTCTAAGGTTGACTGAAGATGAAAGATTTGTCTAGGAGCCAACATTGAGAAGTGTCTAAGAAGGAACAATGCCTATTTAAAACTAAGTTGTATAGACAGCTTGACGGAATCCGAGGCGGCCCTATAAATGTTCTGACAAGCCAAGTCTGCTATAAAATGTGACAGTGTTTGAGGCAGCTATCCTGAGACCCACCCAGGTTCCCGTCAGCCAATGTTGGGTTGTTGAAAGCGATTTCAAGGGTTGACCCAGGAAACCAGGAGTGCCTCCTCAGACGTCTGGGGGTGGAAAGGAGAGACACCACAGAACTGATGTGTACCCACACCATTAATTCTACATTGCGAATGGCCCAGGGGCGCACTGATGGGGCTTCTCACGGCCCGAGGTGCCCAAAGAATCAAGTCACATTTATTAAAAGACCCTGGTGAAAAGGATACCTTGCCCCTTTCTAACGGAGTAAATATTGCCAGAGTCTATTAGAGGTTGAGACCCAGTGGATGGAACATGAGTATTTTTTAAAAAGTCTTTGGCTTCATCATGACCCTCAAACATGTATCAGCCATCATCATATGCCAGGTTGTGAGGACACACGACAAATGCATGATGCCTACCCCCTAGGAGGATAGTCTTACTGGGGCAACAGATCATATATAGAAAAAGTCAAATCAAGGTAATATGAACCCACAGATGCCACTTATGAGAGCACTTTCTATGAGCTGGGCCTAGGGACCCACAATAAGCTTGTGAGGCAGATATTAACTCCGTGTTACATGAGAGGAAAACTGAATTAGGGTTCTCCAGAGAAACAGAACCAGTAGGATATATTTATAAATATGCAGAAAGAGATTTATTATGAAGGATTGGCTCATGCAATTATGGAGGCTGAGAAGCCCCATCACCTGCCATCTGCGAGCTAAAGTCCCGGGTAAGCCTGTGATGTTGTTCCAGTTCAAACCTGCAGGCCTGAGAAGCAGGGAGCCAACACTCTGAGTCCCCAGCCCAAGTATGAAGGCCCAAGAACCAGGAGAGCTGATTCTCCAGGGCAGGAGAAGATGGATGTCCCCGCTCCAGCAGAGAGAAAAATTCACCCTTCCTCTGCCTTTTTGTTGTACTCAGGCCCTCAACAGACTGGGGAATGCCCACGCACCCTGGGGAGGGAGATACTCCTTACTCAGTCTACCCATTCAAAACGCTAATCTCTTCTGAAAACACCCTCACGGATGCACCCAGAAATAATGCTTTTCCAGCTTATCTGGGCATCCAAACGGACCCATAAAATTAACCACCACAAAACTAACCTCAGGCAAGTTATGTGATGTGCCCAAGTTTACAAGGTGCAGTCAGTCTGGTGGCCAAGGCCACGCTCCTGGCCTGCCTGAGAGAGAGGGTAACATCCTTAACCAACTCCAGAAGTTGGGAATGGGTGGTCACCAGAGCCGAGGGGGGCAGGCGGGTCGGGCTTGTGGAGGAGACACAAAAGGGCATCTCTGCATGAACCAGCAGGGACGTGCAATGACCAAGGACCAGGTCCCTGGACATGCCACAGAACTTAGAGGTGCTGGGGAAGAAAGGGGAGAACATCGACTGGATCAGAAAGCCTTAGCAGAGCAGGATTTCCTGGAAACAGCTAAAACCAAACTCCTGCCATCTGCTGATATCAGAAGATAGTCATTTTTTTTATTGAGCGCCAGCGACAAATCCATTTCAAGGGGTGGGGGACGCCTGCTCACACTTAGCTCCTCTCCTCCCTCCCGGGCTGGCGGCCTGCCTGCTTTTCTGGACAAGGAAGGATTGCAATCTACAGCTCAAGTGGTGCCGACCCCGGTGGGGAGTCAGGATCCAAGTCAGCCCTTTCCTGGGGCCTCCTGGCAGCCCTGGCTCCTAAGATAAAGGCCGGAACGTCTGGGCACTTCCACGTCCTTGTCCCCCCTCTAGGCCCCTCCCTATTTCCTCTCCCCTTTCCTCGCCTGCCGCCCTTTCTGCCCTTTCTGCCCTTTCTCCCGCTCCGCCCTCCAGACGCAATGCTCTACCTTGTGCCTGTAACACCCTCAAGCGCTGGTGCGCAACGCAGCTTGGCAGGGCTCAGCCGGCCCTGTTCCAGGAAAGCCATGTGGTGTGGCTGGCTGGCTCCTCACCCCTGCCGCCTCACAGTGCTGCCCACTGGGCCAGGCCAGCTCTGCCAGGACTCCTGGGAGGAGGCCATCTCTGCCTTGACAAGGAGAGGTGGCGAGCAGGCCTGACACCGTTCTCCCGTTCATTCATGGCTTCAGTGAGCTGTCACTGAGCATCCCGGGGGCCAGAGCTGAGCCAGCTTAGCCCTGCAAGTGAAGGTTGGCCTCGGTGCCTGGCATACCGTGCCCTCTGCCAGGCCCGCTGGGCCGGGTCTCAGGGCAGCCTACCCCCAGCAAGGATGGAGTGCAGAGGAGTGCTTAATGTTTATTGAATTGAAACGAGCAGAAAGGCAGGAGGCTGTGTACCCCAGTAGAACCAGCACTATCCCAGAATCAGAGGCAAATGGCAACGCCCCCAAAGCCCCCCCACCCCCACCCTGGCCCAGAGCCTTCCTCCTGCCCCCGACAGAGAGCTGCCAGAGCATCCCCTTACCCTCCTCTGGGCAGCCCCCAAGCAGAAAGGCTCAGAACAAGGTTTATGGGGGGCCCCCAGGTGCCTGTGAAGCTGTCTGAAATGCTTTTGGGTGGGGAGCAGGGCTCTGGTGGGGACGACAGCCACCTGAGGGATGGGAAGGAGAGTCAGGGCAGGTATTTCTGGAATGACTTAAACCTCTGGACATTCACCATCCCTACCCCCAGGCAGCACCGGGCATCTGCGTCCTCGGCTGCCCCCCCCCCCCCCCGGGGTCCCGTGACCGGGCCCTCCCCCCCCCCCCCTTCGCTTCTCTCCTAGGGCAAGGGTCAGCGACGTGCTTCCCAGAGGGCCTGTGCCCCAGGGGGCTCCCTGCGGCTCCACGGCCTGGTCCAGCCCTCTTTTGAGCTGCAGACAATGGCAGGGCACTTAACTCACAAAGGGAGCCGTTTCCCAATTTGGAGAGCAAATCACTTCAGGGTGAAGTGGATTAATCATTAAGGATCCCCCCTCCATGGGATTGGGGCTCCCTCCCAAAGTGACCAGATCCGTCTGCGGGGCCCTGCTGCTGCCGGTCAGGAGAGCCGCTGCTGGGGCTGCAGGGGGAAGAGCGCGCCGGGAGGGGCCTCCGGCTCCGCCTCAGTCATGGATTCACCAGCCCCACCCCCACCCCCACCCCTCGGGGCTCCCTGGCTCAAAAAAACGGGCACCCCATTTACCCTGCTGTCCAGGCCAAAAGCCCTGGACTTCTCGAGGTGTATCTTTTTGTACCGTTTAGGTTTAGGCCTTGAACCACGTGGTGGTATTACCTATTCAGAATAATAGAAAGTTGTTTTAAAAAAAAATCACGAACGAGGGGCGCCTGGGTGGCTCAGTCGGTTAAGCGACTGCCTTCAGCTCAGGTCATGATCCTGGAGTCCCGGGATCGAGTCCCGCGTCGGGCTCCCCACTCAGCGGGGGGTCTGCTTCTCCCTCTGACCCTCTTCCCTCTGTGCTCTCTCTCATTCTCTTTCAAATAAATAAAATCTTAAAAAAAAAAATCACGAACGAGGTAAAGCACGTGTGCAACACACGCGTGCGTCCAGAATGTGACCACCGCTGAGGTCCACACCACTGCCCTCAGGGGGCAGCTGGATTAGCACTCCCTACTATACTTGAAAGAACGTCCATCCTCTCCACCACAGGCCCTCACGGCCTGGCGCAATCCGGCTCGTCCTCAGCCAGCCTGGCCTCCTTGCCGGGCCTTGGCAGCACAGGGACCACGGCGGGGGAGTCCCCCCGCCCCCCTGCCTCCACCTGCCTAGATGTTTGCACGGATCACTCCCTCGCCTTCTTCAGGTTCAGCTCACTTCCTCTGCCGAGCCCCTGCCCCACGGCCCAGCCCAAACTAACAGCCCCTCCCCGCGGCCTGTTTCAGCCTTCCCCACAGCACCTCGCAAGACTGGCAGAGTTGTCCGGTCACTTCCCAGCAGAGCCTTCTCTTTGCTGGCTGCTCGGTCTCCAGCTCCAAGGTCCTGAGTGAATACTGCGGGGAGGGACGTCCCGAGAGCCCCTGCCCGGAGCCCAGACTCCACAGGACAAATCCCGCGCTTGCTCACAGCTCAGAGGCAGGTAGAACAGCACCCCCACCCCCCTCCCAGGGCTGACCTGGGCACCTCGAATGCTCCCCTGGGAACCACTGCCCCCAAATAACAGTAGCACTTCCTGCAGGAGCTTGGGGCCTCTGAGCTCACTGCTCGGCACAGAAGATCTCATTTAATCCTCAAATAGCCTTAAGGCAACCCCAGGAAGTGCATCCCCCATCTCGCACATGGTGAAAGGTGAGCTAAGCTGCCAGAGCGCACACAGCTGTCACCCACACACTCCTCCCCAGTCACAGCGAACATGGTGAGCAGGCCCAGAAAGGCAAGGGCCCGGAAGAAGAGCCCAGCGTGCAGAGCGTCTCTGCGGGGCCCAGAGATGGAAGCGAAATGGCAGACTGCAGAAAGAACACACGACTCGAGCTCCACACACGACATTTATCTCTGAGGCGGTGTGAGGAACAAGGCTGACAACAGAACAAAGCCGAAACCCTTCTCTCTCAAGCCTCTCAAAGGTGTTTTATTTGTTTGCTTTTCTTTTTTTTTTTTCCACAATAATGGCACATTAAAAAAAATTAAGAACTACAGAAGAGGACCATGTCTTTGAGTCCGTGTTCACATTGTCCCACGCCCCATGGCACAGGCACTGGCCGTCGCCCCAGCCTGGGCGGGGGTCCCGGCCTCCTGGAAAGGCACTGAGTCAGTGCCCAGGGACTGGGCCCCTCCAGGAGCTCGGGCACTGTTCCTCTGGGCCCCACTAGAGGGCGGTCTCCCGCTTCTGAGGCCCCCCAGGACTCTGGCAACCCCCTCCCCTCTCTCTTCCAACCAGAGGCAGGAGCTGGAAACGTTAGGGAACTTACTTTGGTCCCCACAGGGGACTCTTTAGGGACAGAGCCCTCCCCCAACCAGCAGGAGATGACACCTGAGCCCGGTTACCCCCTGGGGGTCAGGGTGTCTCTCCCAGTCCTGTTTCCAGCCCAGCTGACACCCCAGTGGGGCCCCGGTTCTCAGGCCCAAGCCAGGCCCCTCCTCCATGCCCCATGGGCCACTGAAGCCGGCACAGGAATGACAGATGCTTGGCCCCCTCAGCTGACACCCACCATGAGCCACAAGGCTCCCCAAACCCTGGGGCCCTGGCTCAGAAGGAAGGGCTGCATGAGAAGCAGGGGGACGGAAGGGGGAGAGGGGCTCAGAGCCAAGGCTGCCAGGAAGGACAGAAGCAACAGAGGCTGGCTGAGGGCTCAGGGGAGGGTGCTCAGGCCCTGCAATGAGGAGGGGGTCCTGGGGCATGGGTCAGCAGGCCTGGGCAGGGGGGGCCTGGAGAGAAGGACGCTCCCGTCCTGCGTCTGGTCACTGTGGGGACACAGGCCCAGGTGACAAGACCTTACCCCCCCCAAAGGGAAACACCACTCTGCACTCAGCCAGGTCTCAGCCCAGCCCTCATGGGAGGGAGGGACCCCACCAGCCAGGCCCTGATCAGCCCCAGCTCCCAACAGTGGCTCCCAAAGGCACCCCTCTGTAGGCCCCCGGGACTGGCAGCTGGTGGGGGGCCCGGCTGACCCAGGGCCCGGCCTCCCCATTCCTCCTGTGCCCACCCTGCCCACCGCCCTTGGCTCTACTCCTGCTGCTCATTCATTTCCATGTCAGACACCAGAATGTTCTTCTCGGTGGCCTCGCCGGGGCCGGAGGCGCTGCGGCTGTAGCGGGCGCCCTCGAAGGTCCCACGCTCGGCGCTCTGTCGCCGCCGGTACAGAATCAAGGCTGCGGTCAGCAGGGCCCCGAGCAGCAACACTGCCATCAGCACCACCACGAGGGCGGCCGGGTTCTCGGGGAGTGCTGCTGCAGCAAGCCCAACACTCAGCTGGGAGGCCGCCCCCCCGCGGCTCCCCCCCCCCCCTCCCCCCCCCCCCCCCCCCCCCCCCCCCCCTGCCCCCCGGTTGCACCCCCCGCTGCCCCCCACCTGCACCCCTGCCCGCCCCAGCTGCCCCCCGCTGCCCCCTGGCTGCACCCCTGCTGCCCGGCATGCTGGGCCAAGGCCAAGGCGGGAGAGGCCTCATCTCAGCCCTACCTGGGACTCACCTGATGGCGAGAAGCTGCTCTCCTCGGCTGCAAGGAAGAGGGGGGGACAAGTTAATAACTGAAGACGTGATAGTAATAATAAGCAAGCAGAGAGCACTTCCTGTGTGCCAGCCACTTGATTAGCCCATTTGATCTTGTAGGTACAGTTATTACCCTCATTTTGCATATGAAGAAAGTGAGGCCATCGACTTTAAAGAACTTGCCCAAGGTCACAGAGTTGGTAAGTGGTTTACCCTGTCCATGCCCTTAACCGCTACAAAATGATGGGTTTGCTGTCTAGTTTGGGAAATTTGTAGGAAGGGCCAGTCCCTCCTACAGACCCGTTTATCCCAGGGGAGGGTCCCGGAGGCCCCGGGGCCTGTCTCTTCGTGCCCTCCCAGCCGCTGGGTCACGGGCAGAATGAGACGCCAGCCCCAGCTGTGCGGAGGCGGCAGGAGGCCGAGCGGCGTGTCCGCCCGGCGCTCACCTCGCGCGAGCTTGCAGACGACACCCATGGTAATGTTGGCGCAGGCGCCGGGGCGCCAAAGCCCGCTGCTGCTCTGGATCCAGTAACAGCTGTTGTGGCTCAGCATGCTGGGGCCCAGGCCAGGGGACCCCCAGTTGGAGTAGTTCACAGCTGTGTTGTCCTGCCAGACCAGGGTGCCTCCTACAGGAAAGAAGACATTGAGGGGGCTTGGGGGAGAGGAGACGGGGAGAAGCAGGTGCCGGTGGGAGAGAGCAGGCCTGTTCTCCAACCGATTCTCACCTCCCGCAAGTCCCTACCCCCACCAAGCCCTGCTGGAAGGCGTCCCCCCAAACCCCTGAGGCTTCACCCTCCCTCCCGATGCCACACATGGGGTACCCACCTTTGGGGTTGAAGTTCATGCCCAGCCAGGCACCCCGACTCTGGCCCTCAGAGCTCTGCAGGTGCTCCCAGACAAACACGTTCTCCATCTCGTCCAGAATGGACAGGACCGCCCCACCCGCTGGACACAAGGGAGGCCCACATCAGGACGACAGTGGTCCCCCTGGGATAGCAGAGGACCCCCCCCGCCCCGAGAGAGGCCCCAGCCTGAGTGGAGGGTGGTGCGGAGTGCGCATCTGTGTGTGGGCGCCCGTGGGTCCAGGGTTACTGACATGTAATGCCACACGTGGGCTCTGTGTATTGGAAAGTGATGGGGCGCTTCTGTGTGAGAGCTGCCTGTGGGTGGGGTGCAGCACGGGGACTGCGTTCCCGGAGCCTCTAAGGGCCCACGACAGGGGTCACTGCCTGAAATGACCCCGTGGGGGCTCTGGCCTGCACTGGCCCACCTCTCTGGCAGCGCTGCAGCGCCTCCTTGTGGCCCAGCAGCAGCTCCATGTGGAAGGAGTAGCAGTGCTCCCGGAAGGGGATCCACGCCGAGTCGGCCAGCCCTTGGGGACAGCTGCCATGGTAGCTTATTCTTCGGGGAGGAGGGGGCCCTGTGGGGAGGGGAGGGGTGCAGGATTGAGGAAGTGGCCCAGAGTGCTCCCTGGGACAGCCTACACCCTGCCCACCCCCTGACCCCACTCACCAATGTTCCCGCCACAGACAGCCCCCTGCAACTTGGTGTCGCAGCTAGTGGTGCGCCAGGCCCCATCCACGTCCACGTAAGCGCAGCCCCCTGGCTGCTGGGGCTCCCCGTCCTGCCAGCTCACGTAGCTCAGCGGCTCCTCCGAGACCCAGGAGTAGCGCCGGGAGCCCTGGGCACGAGGGGGCCATCAGGGTGGGAGGAAGGAGGCCAGTCGTGGGGAGGGGCAGAGGCAGGTAAGGTAAGGCAAGAAGTCAGGAGGAGACGGGGGTGGGGGGCGCAATCGGGGGAGCAGTCCCGGCCCACCTCCTCACTGGCCAGCCCGATCCAGAGTGGGGTGCGCAGCCCTCGGGCGGCCTGCGTGAGGAAGGCCTGGGTGTAGGGGTCCGGCACACGGGCCAAGCTGGTGTTGCGGCTCTCACACAGCAGGAGGGCGTCCTGCCAGCGAAGAGGCTTCTGCAGCAGCCGGAAGGTGCCGTTGAGGTAGGAGAGCTCAGTGCCGGGGGCAGGGGGTGACGCTGCTGGGGATGGGCTCAGGGAAGGGTCTACAGGGAAGGGGGCAGGGCTCAGGCCGGGCTCTGCCCCCCTCACCCCATTCCCAGGCATGAAGCTGGGGGATCACCAGACATGGGGCAGAGACTAGGTCTCCAGTGGGCCCAGCGCCTGGCGCGGATGGACAGTGTTAGCCTCTGTTACTAGTAACACATTCTTGCCGAGCCACAGAGGAAGCGGCCTTGACCTAACTCCCACCCCAGGAACCCCTGTAGAACAGGCATGGAGCCGTGGGGGCCTCAGACACGCAACTTCAGGTTCCCTGACACCAGGCATGCCCCGTGTCTAGTTTCCCCTGGTCAGACCCCCAGACCCCCAAATCTTCCTCCTGAGACCCCTCGATCCTCACTGCCTTTCCCTCTGATTTGCACCCGGTCTTCTTCCCAAGCAGATACTGGACTCTGGGGGTGACCCAAGGGACCCCCTGAGGTCAGGGACCGTGTTTCGTCATTCCTCTCAGCAAGACCCACAGCATCGGGCCCAGTGCTGATGTTCCCAAGTTCACGGGTGACGCGTACCTGTGCCCTTCTGGCAGATGAAGCCGTGTGTCTCCTCTGTGCAGCTCCGATCATCCCAGCGGCCAGTGAAGTGAGCAGAGGGGCTGTGCAGGACCACTGCACAGCTGGTCTGGGGGGAGGGAGCCGCTCAGAGGAGGCCCGGCAGCTCTGCCCTTGTGCCACTGCCCCCAGAGGGCTGCCCTCTGAGCAAAGAGGCTGGAAGAGGGGGGACCCTGGGAGTGAAGGCAAGTGCCGCAGGTTGCGGGCCGGGGAGCAGAGCGAGGGGCTTCCTCACCGGTATGTTGCCGCCGGGAGCAGGGCTAGGGCCAGAGGGCTCCCCGGGGGCCCAGTTGGTATACAGCAGAGGTTCCTGCTCCACCCACTGGAAGTCCTTCTGAGAGGCGTGGAGGCCAATCCAAAGGTCAAAGCTCACATTGGGCAGGCCGGCTGTGATGAAAGCTACAGTCCCCCAGAAGAGAGAGTTATGAGCAACAGGACAGCCCCTTGCCCACTCTGCTCTAGCCATTTTTGGGGGGGGAGGGGGGCTGTATCAGAGGATACTGGGGCCTTCCCATGGGCTGGCCCTACCTTGCTCTAAAGGGTTTGCAATGGTGACCAGTTGGGCCTCTTGCTGTTCACAGGAGAACTGTGCCTCTGACCACTTCACACGGTCCTGGGGGTCCTGGCCCTGAATTCGGAAACACTGGGGCGGAGGGGAAGGCGTGATGTCCAGCTCCACCGCCCTGTCCCACAAACCCAGAAACTCTGCTGTGTAGCCCTCAGCGACAGGCCCTGGGGAGGCTTTGAGGGCCGTGAGGACAACAGAACTGAACCAGGACATCCGGGGCTCCTCGAGCCTCTCAGCCTGGCACAGCACATTCACGTCCACCTGCCAACGCTCAGGGGGAGTCTGTAAGTGGCAGGACGTCCTTAGGCCACCAAAGGATCTACTGCCTATGACGAGAGCACCTGGGCCATGCGCAGGGACAAGGTCTGTCTCGATTTCAGCTAAACGCCTTCCCAAGTGTTGCCTGAAATCTGTTATTTGTCCTGTGAACTTAATGTTCATCCATACAACACTCTTATCTTCACGTCTGAATGATCTTTGTTAGGCAGCAGCTGGGTGGGAAATCTCTCAAGTGAAGACTATTTGAAAATGAATGATTTCCAGTGATTTCCCTCCTGAGTGTGATGGGGGAGAGAGAAAGGAAGGAAGCTTTGGAGTCGCAAAGAGGGCCAGGGGGCAGGCGCAGGTCAGGTTCCAGATCTGACTTAAACTTTCTGTAAAATGGGTGGGAATAAAAATATCTGTCTTCTGGGGTCATGTTAAGAGTTAAAGAGAACAGTGCATGACCAGAGAGTAAGTGCTTACACAAGGGGACGCTCTTACTATCGGGATGAGTTCTAGCATCAGCTTACTGATGCCAATGTCAGATTTGGGGTAGAAAACTGTAAACCCAGAAATAATGCAAGAGTTTGGGAGAGGTTTATCACCAAGCCCTTGCATTTCATTTCACAGAAGTAGTTCAGAGCTACTCTGAGGCCTCCTTTAAATAACTAGTAAAATTAGTCATAAAATTAGAACCAGCAAGGTCACATCATATCAGCAGCGAAAGAGAAGTATCAGCTCAGTCCAGCAAACAGTCGGGGCCTCCCTACCATGTGCAAGTGTATTAGGTGGTATGTCCGGGGCCAGGGGCCCTGCCCTCCAGGAGTTTAAAGCTAGGGGGAGAGGCGGGCCTTCACTCTCTCTCCCTACATCCAAATGCTACAGGGCTGTAACAGAGGGCAGAGACCTAGTAAAGCAAGGTGTCTGGGGCCAGGTAGTAAAGGGACAGACAGCCTCGCATACTCCAAAGGCTTCTGACAGGGGAGTAACTGGTATCTTTACAATGATGCTGACACATCAAGAAAAAGACCAAGTACATATATACCATGTATTCTGTTTTATATCCGGTGGAAGAAGCCACGAGAATAAATTTTTGGGAAAATGTGATGACATGAGAGAAATGCTCAAAATAGAACACTGAGAAAGAAAAGCTGGATACAAAACTGTGTTACGGGGCGCCTGGGTGGCTCAGTTGGTTAAGCGACTGCCTTCGGCTCAGGTCATGATCCCGGAGTCCCAGGATCGAGTCCCACATCGGGCTCCCTGCTCAGCAGGGAGTCTGCTTCTCCCTCTGACCCTCTTCCCTCTCGTGCTCTCTATCTCTCATTCTCTCTCTCTCAAATAAATAAATAAAATCTTTAAAAAAAAAATTGTGTTACGTAGTATGATCTCAATTAGGCGCAAAAAGGCAGGAAGCAGAGTAACAAATATTAATAGGGGTTATTTCTGGAAATAAGGATGAGTGAGTTGTATTTTCTTTCTGTTTTTTCCCAAGTTGTAATAATAGACGTGTTACTTTTTTTTTTTTAAGGTCGAAAAGATATAATATTCGCTTGAATATTCTGAAGACAGTAAGAGCTCCATGACACTAAGGGGCTGGCTACACTCCAACGCAGGACAAAGATTTACGGATTATATGAGCTAGTGTTAACTAATCTAATCCTCACAATCCAGCTAAGTGATTTTATCGCAAAGAAAGCACGGATCGGGGCTCAGACTCGTGATGCCAGCATTAACAAGAAAATAAGAAAATAGTGCTCCTCTCTTCCTGGGACAAGCTCTTGTCAGCCACCGGATAAAAACAATGACGATCTAATCAGGTCTGATCAATCAGCCCAGGAGTGCAAAAGTAACCACTTTGGGAAAGAAGCTCACCGTCTAGAAGGAACATTCTGCAGACATGTCTAGAAACGTCTCCCTTCTGATTAATGTTACTGCCCCCAACTTTCCCATCTGCATGCTCAAAACCCTTGGGAAAAGAATTTCCTAAATGTTGTTTCAAAAAATCTTCCAAAGACTTGTTCTTAAAGCATCTTAAATCAGGTTTTCTGATTAGTTTATGAGGCAGATTGGTTTAGAATGCAGAAATGTACTAGCCGATTTTTACACTAAAACCTTTGTTTCATTGGTAGAAGGACTGAAAAATGAAGAAAGCCCGGCCAACAAAGGACGACCTTTTCCATTTTGATATTTTGCCTTTGTGAGGCAACTTTTTCATCTACAATAACCATTAAACCCATGTTTTAAAGTAATTCGAACTTCAGACAAGACCTGTGAAGTCCCAAATCACAAAGTGTCAAACCAAAATTTTTTAAAAAGAATGAGATAAATACAATCACCTTGCTCTTACTTAAATTATTTAAAGATGATAATTATTATAATTGATCATTTTTGAGTACTTTTCTCATACCACTAATAAAAAAAAAGTTTTTTTAGGGCGCCTGGGTGGCTCAGTCGTTAAGCGTCTGCCTTCGGCTCAGGTCATGATCCCGGGGTCCTGGGATCGAGCCCCACATCGGGCTCCCTGCTCCGCGGGGAGTCTGCTTTTCCCTCTCCCACTCCCGCTGCTTGTGTTCCTGCTCTCGCTATCTCTGTCTCCGTCAAATAAATAAATAAAATCTTTAAAAAAAAAAGTTTTTTAAACTTAAAAATACTCTTTTTCAGGGATACCTGGGTGGCTCAGTCAGTTAAGCGTCTGCCTTCGGCTCAGGTCATGATCCCAGGGTCCTGGGATTGAGCCCCACGTTGGGCTTCCTGCTCAGGAGGGGAGTCTGCTTCTCCCTCTCCCTCTCCCTCTGCCCTTCCCCCCTGCTCATGCTCGCTTTCTCTCTCTCAAATAAATAAAATCTTTTAAAAAAATATTTTTTCAATCTTTAGCTCATGCTTTATGTTCTTTTGTTCTTGTGCACAGTTTACTATATATAACATTAGTCTATTAGTACAGAAGTAAATATACATTTATTTACACACATATATATAATGTAGACACACATATTTTGTATGTTCAATCTTGTGTTTTACTAATAGGAGTTCATTATCAAAATGTGTGGCGACTAATCTAGAAAACTCACCAAACTATGCGGACACCCTCCTTCCCTGGTAGATTAGCAAGGGCACTATACAGAGTTACTTTCCCAGGAGTCTAGCCCTGGCGCTGGGGCCAAGTGGTCAAGAGGCCATGACTCTGATGTTGCCAAAAGGCCAGGACTCCTGAAGCTCGGCCTTCCTACGTTCACATCCTCTCCCCTGACTCTACTGGGTGGCCCCTCCCCACCTCCTACCTTGTTGAGGAACTGGTTCCAACCAGAGGGGCAGCCCCCCAGGGCTGTGGGCGGCAGGTCCGGGGGCTGGGGCTCTCCAGTGCTGTTGCTGCGCTTGCAGATGTAGGGCAAGGCCATCAGACACCTCTGGTCCCCCCAGTCCTCTGCAGAAAGAGTAGGGCAGTCATTCTAGCACAGGCCAGGGCCGGCAGCACCCTTGCCTCCTGCCCTAAGGAGAAGACATGGGGATCAGGTGCCTGTGTCCAGCTCTGAACTCCAGGCCTCTGTGGTTGCTGGATCACGGGGACCGGCCCCCTCTCTGGGTCTAGCCCCTCTTGCGTTGTGGGAAAGAAAGAGAATGAGAAGAGACTGATGGGCCTGCCCAAGCTCACCGCACTGTCCCCAACGTCAACCCTCTCCCCAGCTTCTGCACCCTCTGTGCCCTGCCCTTGCCCTCACCTCGGCTGGCGGTCATGTACACACACTTCTTATCCTTGCCAATGGGCCGAGGTTTACCGGGTGCCCAGGAGATGAAGTTTATGATGGAACCATCTGTCCACCTGCAACGACATGGAACAGAGATGACTCGCCCCGGGCCCAACCTCCGCTGTATACAGCAATGAAGGCCACCAAGATGGAGGGCAGGGCAGGGCCTGAGTCCAGGGGCTCAGTGGCTACAGTCTGAGAGTGAGGCTACTGGGCTCAGGGTCACTGGGGACCCAAAGGCCTGGTGCGTCCAGGTATGGTCCAGCCCTCCCTGGGCACTCATTCTCTAACTAGAAAAGTCCAAGAATCCCAGAGCAGAGGTCCAAGGGCAACAGTGTGCTCTTAATACGCATGTGCTCCTGGTCCCTCCTGCCTCGAGCCCCTCATGCAGGGTAGGTGGGTACTGAATACAAAGAGGCCCCTCTGGAGGACATCATATGTTCTTGCCCATGTCCTGAGGGGGGCTTATTCATGAGTGGCCTCGGCATAATAGGAGCTGCCATTGTTTGGTGCCCAATTATGTGCTGGATGCTGTGCTAAGGACTTCGCATACCTTTTTTCTAATCCTCAGAGCAATCCTACCAGGCAGGCCTCATTATGCTCATTTTTCGATGAGAAAATCAAGGCCCACAAAGGTTAAGTCATTGATCAAGGCCACACAGCCAGGGAGGAACAGAGCTGGATTCAAAACCAGGTCTATCTGTCTCTGTGGGAGGCCTCCCTAGCTCCCATTTGGGGTCGTGGCTGGCCATCCAGGCACCCGCTCCCTCCCGCACCTGCTGACCCTGGAAGGCTCCTACCTGAAACGCCCATCACTCTCCGCAGTGTGCAGGCCAATCCACCAGTGCTGCTCTTGGCCCGGGGACAACTGGGGAAACCGGTCAGGCAGATATGGGTTGGGAGGGCCTCTCCTCCCCAGGCCTGCCCTCCCCTGCCCGCCGGCCCATGCTCACTGGGGTGCTCACCTTCTGCAGGTTGTGCCCCAGGAAGTCCAGCTCGGCCTGGCTGTGCACGGAGGCCAGCTCGGCCTGGAACCACGTGCAGATGCGCTGCGCCTGAGCCCACGTGGAGTGGTGCTCGAAGAACTTGTACTCGGCCTCCTGGAAGCGCAGCCACTCCAGCCGGCCTGCGGGGGCAGTGTGAGTGTGGGAGTGGCGGCCAGGCAGGGGTCGCCTGCTCGCCCTGCCGCCAAGGCCAAGGCCCAGGCGGGTCCAAGGGCAGGCAGAAGCGGGGTGCGAACCCCTAGGCCCCTCGGGCAGACACCTCTCCAGGCCCAAGCTTGCCCCTGCTTGGAGACGGAGGCCGACAGGGTTCCAGGCGCCCCGGTTCCCCTTCTCTCAGCTCAAACCCCTAACTCCTTTCGTTCCATCCCGGCCAGGCCCTGCCCTGGAGGTGATGCCCCTCACCCTCTCCCGAACGCCACTGAGAGCCGGGAGGCCCGGGGGGCCTTACCTTGTGGGCTGACGTCGGGCTCCCGCACGTCTCTGCCTACGGGGACAACAGAGACAGAGACGCTGCAGGGAAGGAGACCCTCCCCTGGATTCCCGGCCCCGCCGCCCTTTGCCCCCTTCCCCGTTTCCCAGCACCATCCCACCCAACCTCGAGGGATCTTGCAGATCCAGTCCAGCTGCGTCTCGCACTGCATGGCCACCCACTGCAGGGAAGCCAGGTCGAGGACAGCACAGCCCCGGATGTCGTCGTCGTCGTGCCGGCTCCGGTCGAAATTGTGGTAAGAGAACTGGAGGTCGGAGTGGGAGAAGGTTGTCAGGCACGAGGCGCAGGCCTCCGCGTCCCCAGAACAGATGCACAAAAGGCCGGGCCTGAGCTGGGAACCCCCAACCCGAGCTGGACGCCCCGCCCCCCTTTTCTTAACCTGCGGGCTCTGGCCAAAGACCCTGTAACTCGACTAAACCTCGCCCACCGCCAGGCTCTGTCCCGCCCCCGAAGGACCACGCCCACCTCAAGCCGCGCCCACCAGGGCCCCGCCCACCCCGACCCGCCCCCTCTGGGCCGGCTCACCCCGAGGCCGTCGCTCCAGCGCCAGCTCTGTCCGGCTCCCGGGTCTCGACGGTTCAGGCCGATCCAGAACCAGTTCTGCTCGTGGATCTCGGGCTCTGATTCACTTCAGCACAACGCGGGGGTGGGGACCGAAGAGATGGGGATGAGAGGTGCAGGTGCAGGTGACCTGGGCAGACCCAAGGGCCTGGGGCCCCTCCATCTGGGCTTCACACTCACCGGCAATACACTGTTGGGGCGACCTTTAGAAAGTTCTCTCCCCAGAGAGAACTGACTAGCTGGACCAGGCGCCCGGCTCACTGGGGGTGGGTGGCCTGGCTCCCTTCCCTGGCTTCCCTTTGGGTGGGGTTTGCCCTGCCAGCAAGACTGTAGGTTTTCACTTCAGGGAGTTTAGTAAGTCGATGGAGACGGAGCATAGACCTGGGGCTCTGGAATCAGAAGCAGATTCCAGCGCCGGTTTGCCCATGGAGCAGCTCCCTGACCGCGGGCAAATAACCCGACCTATCAGCCCACACGGGTCCATGATAATGGGTCCATGATAATGTCTACTTCGTAGGGCTGAAGAAGAGACCCAATGAGGATTCAGTGTTTAGTGCAGTACCCGAGACATGGTGAGAGGAGAGCTACAACTACTAGTCAAATAATGTCTTGATGTTTGCTGGAAAGGCATGTCCCTGGGAATTAAGATCCCGGGAAGCCTGGATCCACTCGGATTTATTCCAAAGCTAAGGGATTATAGGTGCTGGGTGTCAGAGGTGGCCCACAGGACAGACATCGGGTCCTGGAGGGACCCCCCCAGGGGCAGATGCTCACTTTTGTAGATTTTCTTCTCCTGTCTCTCAGGAAAGGCTGTTTATTGAGGAGAGTGGGCTGTTATGGGAATGGTGTTGGGGGCGAGGGGCGCTTGACTTGGATCAGATTTTGCCAGGGAGGAGGCACGGGGAGGGCAGTTACTTTTGTAAAAGGCTGTGAGTCTGAGGGGGGCACTGCTGGTTCCCTGACGCCGGTGAGCAACCAGGGAGACCAGGGCTCCCTGAGGGAGGACAGGATGGTCCTGGCGTTCGCTGTGGATACACAGGTCGTTCTGAGCCCTCAGACAGGCCTCCCTGGGGGCGCCTTCACCTTGCCCCCTTCCCTGTACCCCTCAAAACCAAGAGCCCACACGGGTGCATGCAGGCCACTGCCCCAGGCTCAGTACCCGAAGATCTTGTTGAGCATGTTGGCCACAAAATGTTCCTCCTCATAGCTGGCCAGGCTCAGCAGCTGGGCCCCCAACTCTTGGCAGGCCCCCTGGGCCTGCACCCAGGTCTTCTTGTCCTGCAGCCGCTCTGAGCTGAACACCTACAGGAACAAAGTCCAGGTGTCTAAGCTGTCCCTACTGGTCCACCTGCCCTCCCATGACAGCAGTAGGGAGGAGGGCTGGGGCCTCACAGGACAGGGGTGCAGGCTAGCCAAGACAATCCTGCTCATTAGAGAATGAGCCCCGGGGGAGGGGAGCCAGGTCCTAGAGAACACCTCCTGCCCAGACCCCTGAACCAGCCCAAGACCTGGGCTCTCCTCCCAGAGGAGCCACAGTTTGCTGTGGGCAAGTCCCTTCCCCTCCCTGGACTCAGTTTCCTCAGGTCATAAAAGACCCTGGACTACGTTAGTGGTTCCCAAACCCGGCACAGTTTAAAAATCAGAGAACTGGGCCCTGCCCCAACCTAGTGAATCCCAGTCCCCATAATGGCAGCCTGGAATTTATTTTTATCAAGCTGCCCAGGTGATTTTAAAAAAGCGGCCAGCCCAGCCCCAACATTTGGGAACCTCTCAAACTGATTATCTCTATGTTTGTTTTTTTCTCAATTCCTCCTGTTCATTGAGCACCTACGATGTACCAGACCTGAGCTTCCACTGGCAAGAGTGTCATCAGAACTTACCTCTGTCTGCAGTCTGCTGTGGGGAAGCAGTGTCCCCGGGGCCCAGTTGCCCAGACCGTGGCTGGGCCCCCCTGGGGCTGCCTTCGACCCCGGCGAGCTCCTTCTTTGCTCCTGTGCCTCTTCCCCCTGCCATGCCACCAGGCTGCCTACCTTATAGCAGTGGCGGAGTTTGGGGTCCGACCCCCAGCCCTGGGGACAGGAACCGGTGAGGCTGGGCGTAGGGTCCGGCCCAGGCAGTTCAGGCGTCACTGGCGTGCCCAGGCTCTGCCGGCAGATGTAGCGAGCCCGGAATGCGGTGCAGTTCTTCACCTCCCACAGCCCCATGGCGCTGCCCGTGGCCAGGGCCACGCAGCCCCCACGGCTGTACCCTGGAGGGGGGAGCAGGAGACCCGCTGCCTGAGGAGTCGTGGTCCGGCCCTCCCCCAGGTGCCCCGCAGGACACCACCCCGGCCTCGGCCCCCACACTGGTGACCAGCTCGGCCGGCTCTGCAGGGACCCGAAGGGCATGGAGGCAGAGTCCTAGCTCTGTGCCTACTCCTGTGAGATTCAGGCAAGTGGCTTAACTTCTCCGAGGCTGTTTTATCATCAGCCTCATCAGGTCATTGAAAAGGCTAAAAGAGACAATGAATGCTAAATGGCAATGATCCTGATCGCCAGCGCCCCCGCGCTACTCTAAGCACATCATGTCTATTCATCCAGTTCAGCCTCACATCAGCCGCAAGAGGAAAGCACCGTTATCCTCAGTTGACAGATGGGAAACTGAGGCTCAAAGATGTGCCAGGCGGTTTGGCCCCAGACCCTGAGCTCCTAATTACTCTACCACACTGTACCAATGATTGGTTTACTAGGAAGCCCTGGGACTCGGTCCTGGCGGGGGGAGGCAGGCCCATACGGCCTCCTGGCTTCCCCAACGAACGTCAAAGAGGGGGCTGACTGAGTGCCGCAGAGGAGGGGCTCACCAGGCTGGTCCCGGTTCCAGTGGGTGTACATGACCTCATCTCCACTGAGCCAGCGGAAGGAGCCGGTGCTGTTCAGGTCCTGCAGGGCGGTCCAGAAGTATTCGCCATCCCAGTTGTAGATGAGGCTGCTGACAAAGGCCTGCTCAAACCTGGGGGAGAGAAGCCCGTCAGGCAGGGAGCTCGAGGCCCAACCTCCCCTGCCACCACCATGCCCTGGGCCACAGGCCAGATGCCCTGCCCTGGGAGCTTGGGTGTTGTACCCAACCGGCGACTTGCTGAGGGAAGTGGGGGCCCACAGGGACCCTACAGCTGACACACAGCAACCGAGCTCCCCCTGTCTTGCCTACATCTCCATGCCTCACGGAGAAGAAAGTAGAAACAGACACAGCCAAGGCCTCTCTTGGGCATCCAGCCCGCACCAGCAGGGCCCCTGTCTGTTCCTGCCCCTGCCCAGGCCCTGCCCCACAGTGGGGTCACTTAATAAACGGGAATCATTGTTGGGACGATACTAGAAAAGGGGCCCTGGAGCCATTAGAGGCTCCAAGGACTCAGGGTCCTCTGCGCTTGATGGCAGAATGCCACCCCGTTTGATGGAGAGGCCACATTAGGCCAGGACAGGCATGAGGGCTGGTCTGGGTACGTGCCCCGTCCTGTACCTGTTGGTGATGGTGACCAGCTGAGAACCGTGGTCGGTGCATAGGCGCCGGGCCTCACTGTAGGTGACTTGGTCCTCTCCCAGCCAGTAGCAGGATGGGCTGTGCCATGTCCAACCCTGGCTCAAGAGAGTGGGCAGAAGAGGGATGTCTGTGGGGAGGACTCTCCCTCATCCAGAAAGCCTGGGGCGGGGGATGCCATCAAGAGCATCCCTGAACCTGCTGCAGGCTGGGGCCCAGGACAGAGGGGACTGGTCTGGCACCAGAGACGGTTCTTCCCATGCTCTGTTCTGTACCTTATCACCTCACACTTCCCTCCCTACCGTCACCCACAACCGCCAGACCAGAGGTGGACGCGTGGCCCAAGGGTGGCTGATCGGGAGGTAGCCAGTGACCCGCCTGTGGGCTGGCGAAGCAAGATGACTGGCTCACTGGACTCCTCTCTTGGGCATTTAAACCAAGAGTCACAGTGGGAAAATTGCCAGTTGGCTGAGAAACCAGAGCTGAAGTGCTGGGAGAGCTGCCAGGCTGTGGAGGGACCAGGTAATCTTCAGGCCCTGGAAAAGGTAGAGTGAGCGGAGGGTGCGCCTAGCCTGGGGTCGGGGGACAGACCCTCAGCGGGGAGCAGGAAAGCTTTGGAAGAGACCACTGCTCTGAGCAGCTGGCTCTCTACCATCGGACTCCCATGAGACCAGGGAAGGCTTCACCCAACAGACCCTTCTCCCCTTGGGCCACCCTGAACTCTCTGCTCCTGCCTTTCTTTCTTTCTTTCTTTCTTTCTTTTTTTTAAGATTTTATTTATTTACTTGAAAGAGAGGGAGAGTGAGGAGAAGCAGACTCCCTGCTGAGCGGGGAGCCCGATGTGGGGCTCAACCCCAGGACCCCGGGATCATGACCTGAGTCGAAGGCAGACGCTTCACCGACTGAGCCACCCAGGCGCCCTGCTCCTGCCTTTCAAAAGAGGAACTGAGGCTCAGAGGAATTAAGTCACTGGACTTTATACACAGACAGTACAAGGCAGAGCCTGGACTTGAACCCGCACCACAAAGGCTACGCCTGTCCTCACGACAGCCCTGCTCCTCCTAAGAGACACCAGGTGCCTGCCAGGGCCTTCATCTCCAGAAGCCCTTGAGATGGGAAGCCTGGGGGTAGATTCAATGTTGGGAGAGAGACACAGTCCCTTGGGCAGGAGCCAGAGCAAAAGTGAAGCTGGGGGGCGGGGGAGGGGGCCAGATACCGGGCACAGGGGAGTGGTAGGGCTGTGCTAAGATCCCAGCTCTCCCAGGGTATTAACCGGGGCTGCTCAACACTGCACACACAGTTCAGGTGGCCCTGGTGCCACGGCAGTGAGTCACTCATCCTCACTCCCCTACCCCCAGCTCACCGAGGGCAGGACAGAGCCCCTGGCCAGTCCCTGACCACACTGGCCCCCCGGGCGCTTCAGCAGGGCACCTGTCTGCTCTCTCTCCTCCCCACTGCAGGTCATGCCCGTTGTTGTTTCAGGCCCCTGCCCCTGGGGGAGAGCTTGGAGTTCATGTGAGGTGGGGGGGTGGCAAGGGGGCTTACTCCAAAGGGAAACAGAATGAAGAGCCAGACTGGCAGCGAGGGCCTGGCAGGAGCGTGGCCTTGGCAGATGGAGCCTTCAGGGGCCAAAACACCATAAAGTGTCTTTTTTGAGCAACCTCCCCATATTCAGCCACACCACTTACACCGCTGCTTGGCTGAGGGCCAGGTTGTGAGGGGGGCCTGGCAGGGAGGGCCTGGGTCCATCACCCACCCACGACCTCATTCATACATGCACGGCCCCACTAATCCGGTCAGTCCTGATCTCTTCCCTCCCTGATGGTCTGGAAACCCCTAGGGCTAGGAACACAAGGAAGGCGACACCAGAAGGGCCTCGTCGCTCCAGAGGAGACAGACAAGCACGCGCTCTGTCAGATGGCAGGGTGTGCTGTGTGCCAGCAAAGACAGAGGTGGCAAAGCAGGACTGGGGTGCACCCCGGCAGCCTCACTCAGGTGATGACTTGGAGGCCTGCCCACACCCACCTCCTGTTCTCTGCTGCCTCTGGGAAGTAGCTTCTTCATGCAGAGTGGGGGTGGGGAGCTCTGCTTCCTCCCAACAGCCCTCACCCTACCGCACCCCACCTCATCCAGCGTCACCCTTTCTGGAACAGAGCAGTTTGGAGAGTAGGAAGAAGGGATGTGCCAAGCAAGGGAAGATGCCGTGGGGGGGCTGCGGGACTCCATCTGCCCCCGCCCTCCCCAGGGAGCCCCTCTGGTTGGCCGCACCCAGGGGCAGCTCCAGAAGCACCCTCACCTTCCGGCAGCCATGGTCCTCCTCGGCCGTCCCTTGGCTCAGCTGGCCTGCCTTCTTGCAGATGGACGGCAAGGACTGGTTGCAGGGACTATCGTTCCAACGACCTTCCTAGGGACACAGGATGAGGGAGCGTCTCAGCCCCCCTCCCCCAAAGCCTTTGGTGAACCTGATATTTAGACCTTCCCCTGCCTCCAACTTGAGCTTTGTGTGTTCCAGGCTGGCCTGTGTCCTCCGTCTCCTAGCCAGCAGTTTGTCCGCCTTCAGCTCCATCCAGAGGGCAAGGGTGTTTGTGTCCCAGCCCCTAGGAGAATGCCTGCCACGTGGCAGACACCCAACAAATAATTGTTTATAAATTTTTAAATAGCATCCCTTATGCCAGATGGCTCTAGCACCACAGTCCTGGTACTGTTTGCAGGGTCTCACCACAGAATGTCCTCTCTGTCCCTGGAGTCGGTACTCTGTCCCTCTGACTTTGTCTTTTTAAAGGGTCTCACGTCTGCTTGAAGCCCTCCAGCAATTCCTTCATCTACCCACAGGGCACGTGAGCCAAAGCCGCGTGGCAGATAGTCACCACCCCATCATGTCGGGAGGAGACAGGCCCCTGGGCTGGGTCGGGCTGCACAGGGCAGCCCTGCCAAAGGAGCAGGCCCATACAATGCGTCTTCCGAAGCCACCTGCCGGGGGGGGGGGGTGCGGGGAGAGCAGTTGGCAGAGCAAGATGATGCCAGGGAGCGTCCTCAAGCCCCTCTGATCCTCCCAATGACCCTCCGAGGTCGGCGCTATTAGTGTTCCATTGACAGATGAGGAAACCAAGGCACAGAGAGGTTAAGAGACTTGCCCAAGGTGAGCCAGCTAGCCGGGGGTGGGGAGGAGTCAGACCCTGGCAATCTCTCCACGCGGAAGGGAAGGGGTTGGTGGGGAAGTGGGGGCTTCTGAGAGGCAATGGGGGGAGTGGTTTGGAGGCAGGAACTGACAGTAGCACTCCTTCAGCCAGGGTGGCCCAGGAAGCTGGGGAGAGGGGGTTCTCACCGGGCCCCAGATGGTGACACAGTCCTCTAGGCTGTCCCGGAAGTTGTTGGGCTCAAAGGGGTGCCAGTGGGTGAAGCTCACAAGGCTCCCATCAGACCACTCAAAATTCATCTGCAGTTTTAAGTCATTGAGGCCGATCCACAGCTCCTCCACCTCTGGGGTGCAGCGGGAGAGAGGGGAGAGAGCGCACGGAGAGGTGAGCCTGGGCCACCAGCGGCAGACGGAGAGACGGCCCCAGGACCTCTTGGGCAGGACAGGACGGGCACTGAGGAGGCCCTGCCCTCGGGCCCGGGAGTGTGGACAAGCAGCCCCTCACCTTGCTTGATCTGCTTGGTGATGAACTCCAGCTCGGCCATGCTGTGGATGCTGAGCAGGTCGCCCCCGCCCCGCAGACACGCCTTCTTGGACTCGGGCCAGCTGCGCTTTTCGGCCTGCAGGCGATAGCAGTGGCCCTGGAAGGGCTGCCAGCTGGGCTCGCACTCCACCTTCACGTTGGCCCACACGTCTGCAGAGACCCACGAGGTGCTGGTCAGGGACCGAGCCGCCCAGCCTGGGTGCCCCGACCCGCCGGGTGTCCCCTCGCCCCCACACCTGTCTCAGATCAGCCCCGGCCACCTGATGCAAAAAAGACCACGCCCTCCAGGGAGGCTGGAAGCCCAGAGGCAGAGCCCCAGGAGGTGGTGGCAGATTTCACCCAAGACAGGACGGATGGCCCATCCAGCGGGGGGGCGGGGGGGTGGGTGGTTTCAGAAAGGGATGGGGGGGGGACTCAGGTCAGACCAGCCCTGGGAGCCTCAGTTTCCTCCTCCCTAAATGGGGTTCCTAAATGGGGTTTCCTATTCTAGATTCAAACTTCGCTTATCTCCACCTTGCTTAATAAATGAAACCACTGTCACTATCTCAAAGAGCATATATTGAGTGTGGACTTGGTGCTGACCCTGGCAGTC
Organism: Callorhinus ursinus; assembly: GCF_003265705.2. NCBI lineage: Eukaryota > Metazoa > Chordata > Mammalia > Carnivora > Otariidae > Callorhinus > Callorhinus ursinus. Next base: position 9,368,420 of record NW_027397112.1, read on the forward strand.
CAGGATGAAGGGATGGGGCAGTGGGGGGCCCACCAGGCCTGCGGCCCAGGAAGTCACTGCCGACTGGAAGGAATCCCTTAGTGGGGATTTCTCCTCTTGCTCCTTCCCCGACCCACTGGGCTCCACCCAGGGCTGTGAAACCCACCAGTAACAGGCTCTTCCTCACCCCCGCTTCCATGCATTTCAACTTCACTGTCTAGGACTGGGGTCCCAGAGCAGCTGAAGCGAACAAGCCCTTACTTGGGCCTTGGCAAAAGAAAACAAGACTTCACTGAACCGCCCACAATGTCAGTCTCAGGCAGGATTCTGCCTGGCCAGGAGGGAAAGCATGTGCCCACTCGAAGCATCACCCCAGACTGGGATTCTGGGATCCACTCCATTCTGCGAGACGCTCCAGGGTCCAGCATACTGTTTCTCAGAGGCCCGGCAAAGTGGGGAGGGCTGAGCCTGAGCAGACTCGCTCCTGGGCTCAGGCTTGTCAATCAACTCAGCCTCCCCAGCTAAGACCCAAGGCTGCCGCCACAGACAGAACCCAAGCTCAGACCTGAGGGGGCCTTCTTTGGCTGTTGGGTGGAGGGAAACTCAGGAAATGTGGATGCTTTGGGGGCACAATGGTGTCTGCCTTTGGAATGACATGCCTTGTGTGATGAGACCCAGAAGGCAGAACCCATCCAAAAAACTGTTCAGAGTGGGATGGAAGAGACAATCCACGGCCACAGATGTATCTGCAGATCCATGAGGCCCCACAGGAGACTTCCCCCAACAGCGGTCACACTGGGAAGATCTGGGGACAGAGGACTTGGTGAGGGGCCAGGCCTGCAGGGGGCCACGGGTAGGCTAGGCTTGCCCAAAGGGGGGGCCCTCCTTCCTTCGCAAAGCAGCCTCTGAGAAGACCTAGAATTGGTGCCTGCCGCAGACTCCCTCCTAGAACTGAGGTGCTCTAGATGCGGGGCGCCAATGTTGTAAACCTTTGCTTCTGACCCCTTAGGAGAGGAGGAGAGAAAGCAGTGGCTGGTGGTGGCCCTGAGTCAATCTTTGGATACTTTAATGGTCTCTCTCTGTTAGTTCTTTACTTTGTGAGAGTCTGTGGATTTTTTCTGGGTTTGACGTATTTTCCTTGTTTAAAAAAAAAAAAAACACTCCCTCTTCACCGTTCCCATGGTTACTGGACTACCAGAGTAGCCCTTCCAACTGACACTGATAAACATCCTCTGCCACCTATGGGCATGCTCCTTAGGGCCAGGCCAGTTCTCCAGCCTTATGACAACCCTGCAAGGGGTCGGAGTTTATTCGCGATTTGCACTCAGAGACCGAGCTGCTTGCCCAAAGCCACACACCAGGGAGGGTCACGGTCCCCAAAGCAGTGCTGTGCCCATTGCCCCAACCTCTTCCATAGGCCCCAAGAGCCATCTCTGTGAATCAGAAATGGAAGCAAGACACTCCCTGGCTTAAAAACCTGCAGAGGCTCCCCACAGCCTACCTGGCCCCACCCAAACTGGACCCAGCAGCCAAGACCCTCTGGGGACTGGCTGTGACCTGCCTTTCTGAACTGCTCTCCTCCGCACGCCCTCTAAGCCAGCGCATTTCGGCTGCACCTGCACATGCATGGGGTGAGGATCTTATGAAGTGCAGGTGAGGGGGCGGGGACTGAGCTTCTGCATTTATAACCGGCTCCCAGGCGATGCTATGCTGCTCCTCAGAAAACCACACTTTTAGGGATTAGAGTCTAGACTCCGACCAGACCGCAATGCTCACCAAACTGAAAGCTGCTGTATACTTCCATGCCTCTATGCCTTTGCACATGCCCTTCCCTCTGCCAGGAATGCCCTTCCCTCATACCTCTTCATGACTTCCTAAACTTACAGGAAACTTCAAAGGCCCAAATCAAATGTCACTTCCACGAAACCCTTCTTAACTCCCAGGAACTTATGCAGTTTCTTCTCTAGGTATTTCTTCTTCTTTACCACTGATTACACATATTTTTATAAGGGCTCAGGACTCAGGCTATTCTAATTGTGTGTTGAAAGGTCTGTCACCCTCCAGCAGAGTGTGACTACTGCGAGGACAGCGCGAACTGCCAGCATTTAACACAGTTCTCGATGAATGTTCTCGGGAAGAATTAATGGAGCATTCCACTTGTCCCTCAGCACAGAGAGGATCAGAGTCTGCGGATCAGAGAGCCCTCGAGCTGCGGCCCCGGGACCCCTCCCAGCCCCCGCGCCAGGCCCTGGGCTCCGCTCACCCGGAGGCGGGCGCTCGGCCGTGGCGTTGGGCTTCTTCTTGCACACATAGGGCAGTGCGATGCTGCAGTCGCGGTTCTGCCAGCCGCCAGAGGACTCCGTGCGGATCACCCCGCAGTTCTCCTCGCTCGGGTTGTCCGGCTGATCTGTGGGGAGGGCAGGGCGCCAGCACCCCAGGATAGAGGAACTCACACCCTGGCCCCTGGGCGCCCCTCGGAGCCTCCTGCTCCCGGGTGGGGTGGGGGGCTCGCTGCCTCTCCTCCAACCCCCAGCCCACGTGGTCTGGAAGCCTCCACCCAGCCCCGGTACGGGCCCGATGCCTCCCTGGCCAGGCCTGAAATCCCACCCGCTCCCCGAGCCCTGCGCTCCGAGGAGAGGGCATCAAGTTCTAGGGGGGCCCAGTCCAGGAGCCGGAGGCGGGGGGGGGCCCTGCCCCACCACCCCGCCCCACACCGCCTGGAGCGGGGCACCAGGAGAGGAATAAAGAAGGCCTTTGCAGCCCCCAGGCCACCCTGCGCCCCGAACCCCACGCCTCACCGCTCTCCCAGTTGAGGTACTTCAGGGGCGAGTTGTCGGACCACTGCCAGCCTCCGCTGGTGTCCAGGTCGTTAAGGCCAATCCACAGTGTGGAGCTGTAGCCAGTGAGAAGCCCTGACGGCAGGACAGGTGTGGTGAGGAAGGGATCGCCCCACCCTCAGCCCTCTCTGTGCCCCCCACCAGTGGCCTCCCTGCCCCACCAGCAGAAAGGGCTCGGGGCCCTCCGAATATGGGGAGCGGGCCTCAGGCTCCTGCCCCGCCCCCCCACCCCAGTGTGCCCCTGGGGGTCAGGCCCAGCACCCCTCCCCCACAGTGCCTTGCCACCTCACCGTTGATGTAGGTCTGCTCGTGGATCTCAGTGATGCTCAGCAGGTCTGCCCCCTGCTGCTCGCAACTGGCCCAGGCCTCTCTCCACGACAGTGTGGACTGGAAGTTAAACTGGTAGCAGCTGTCAGTCAGCTGGTCCTTGTCCCAGAAGGTCTCACAGTCATTACCTGCCACCATAACAACAGTCCCTCAAGGAGTGCAGAGCCCCCCCTCCCACATGCTGCTCCGGGGTACGAGGAGGGGCATCTTATCACCCCAGTCCCGAAAGTTCTTCCACTGGGGCCCCTGAGGCCTCTGCCGGTCAGCCTCCCGCCGGGCGCCGCCCTGGCCCACCCGGTCCACCCCGCTCTCACTCTTGATTGGGCAGAAGCCCCAGCGTTCGTCCTTGCCGTAGTCCTGGGTGGTGGCACACCACAGGTGCCCGTCCTCACGGCCCGTGCTGGTGCAGCTGTGGAACCACTGGTTGTCATACTTGAAGGGGATGGTGCATGGCTTCCCGTGGGAGTTCCCCTGGATGGTGTAGACCTCTGCGGGAAGGGAGCCGGTCCCTTGGCGTCTGGACCCCAGAGGCTGCCCGCCTCCCTCCGCCCTCAGGGAAAATCCCCTGTCCCAGGGAGCCAGGGATGGGGCCCCCATGCTAAAGCCAAAGTGGTGCCTAAGGCTTTAAAGTCTCCCTCTGCCATTAGGTCAGCGCAGGAGCCTGGGAGAGGGCCCGCCGCGCATCCCATAGGGCTTGGAAGGGGTTCCCCGTAAAGCCTGTCCAAAAATCCAGCTGCCCCTCCCCCCAAGTTCCATCTCAGAACTCAGGATGTCTTCCAGGAAAAGGACCCCCAGGACGGAGCTGTCCACCACGAAAAGCCCCGCACTGGGTGACTCGGATCCCTGGTCACCCCTGCAAAATGGGGATGAAGACACCTATGGGAGTTACTCTGGGGTCTACCCTGGAGCACGGGCCTGGAAGGGGATTCTCATTTAATTTTACATTATACACTTTTGTACTGTTTGAGGTCTTTACAAGCACGTAGTCATTTTGTAGTGTCTTAAAAATAAATGCTTGGAAGTTAATTTTCTTAATTATTCCCACATGCTTCCCACTGCCATTAAAGATAGGGCTGCCGAAGGTCAGCAGAGGCCAAAGGCCCCGTCACTCCTGCATCTGTCTCTCTGTGGGGCTCCAGGCCTCCCAACACCGGGGGGCCCCACCCCTTCCCCGCAAACAGCCTCTCACCATAGTAGGGCCTCGCACACAGATCCTCATCGCTGCCGTAGATGCGCCACTGGCCACTGCGGGTCTGGTCGCCGCGCTCAGGGCCGCCAGCCTTGGATGTGTTGCCAGTGCGACCCCCCAGGAGCTGGGACAGCTGGTCACCCAGTGTGCGACAGTGCCAGCGAAGATTCAGTGCCTCCCGGTCACATTCGTACAGGCCCAGGGAGGCTGTGGTGTTGGTGCCCGGCCAGCCTGTACCCAGGCACTGCATGGTGCCCAGGCTGAAGAGCCGGTTTCGGGAGACCCACTTCCAGCGCTGGGCGGGGAGACTGGCGTTGCAGGCTGGGGAGACTCTGACTTGCCCACCCTGGGCCTCCAGGCAGCCCTGCAGTCCGTGGCTGAAGATGAGGAAGACATTGGGCTCTGGAAGGGAAGGCGAGACATGAAGCCATCACAAGGGCTCTCTGGGCTGGTGGCTCCTGATCGCCAGTGCCACCCTCAGACGCTGCCCCTGAGCCTGGCGCTGGGTTGTGAGCCCTCTCTCATATGGTAAATCACTCAGTCCTCACCCCCAACACTCTGGGGTGGAGGGGAGAGGCAGTGCCACCCTCCTGTGCCCAGATGAGGCAGAGCCTGCATGGCCAGCCTCAGCTCTAGCACCACGCTCAACCTAGAGGCAGGACTCAGCCCTCCGTCCCACCTGCAAAAGCAAACCCAACTCCACATGGCAGGCTGCGTACTGTATGCTTTTCCAAAGGTCTTATGAGGAGCAGTGGAGATACTAACATCACACGGCACGTTGCAACTTTATCCCAATCTCCGTGACATAGAGTGGTTTTCACACCGAAGTTCCTCTCTGGCCTGCCATAATTTGTCTTGTTCTTCTCGTTTGCCCCTCAGCTCCCCTGGCTCCTTCTTTTCCTGACTTCTAGAATCTTCCCAACACACCCCTCCCCATATCCAACCGTTCACGCCTCCCATAACCATGTCACACCTTACTTTGTAAGCAGCATTTAGCTCTATACAGGGCATCCCCCAATCCTGCATCGTCTCACTGTGCAGACACTCCAGGGAAGGCAGGGGAATCCAACCTGCACCCAAGCACGCTGACTTCACAAATTAAGAAATCAAGACGTAAATGTATGGAAAGTAGATAGTGGTTGCCTGGGGCTGGGCTGGGGGTGATGGGAATGGGACTGCTAAGGGGTACAAGGTTTCTTTTGGGGTGATGAAAATGTTCTAAAGTTAGACTGTCGTGATAGCTGCCAAATTCTGTGAATAGAGTAAAACCCAATTAATTGCACATTTTAAATGGATGAGTTCTTTGATATGTGAATTATATCTCAGTAAAGCTGGGAGAGAGGAGGGAGGGAGGGGAAGGAAGGAAGGAGAGAAGGAAAAAAGGAAGGGAGGGAGGGTAGGAAGTATAAAAAAGGGAAACACGGTTCGTTTAGAGAAGTGACCTGCTCAGTGTCATGTAGCCAGGAAGCAAACCCAGGCCTGACACCCACATTTCAGCACCTTCCACTTGTTCCCAGGCTGCCACTGTAGTACACAACACACACACGGCACGTCCCTTTGCATCCATTAGCCACTGGCCCCTCAGGGTAATTTCCATGTCTTGAAGGCATGAGTCTGACTGCCAGGGCTCAAACCCCAGCTCGTGACTTGGGCAAGTTGCATTACCTCTCTCTGACTCAGTTTCCTCATCAGACTACTGTGAAGATTAAATGAGAGACAACATGTCAAGTGTTTGGGACAGGGTCTGGCACACAGTAAGAGCACTGTAAATTACTATTGTTGCCATGACGATGATTACTCTTCCATGTTACATGCAGAGAAATTGACTAAGGGTAGTGAAATGATCTGACCAGTCCCGAGGCTAGTCAGAGATGGAGCTGAAATTCGGCCCCGGTCTTCTGAGTCCAAACCTCAAGCTCCTTCTGCTCCACCATGGCCTTATCATCCTTCTTTAATCCATTCTCCATGGCCAGCCAGGATGATTTTTAAAAGATGTAAATAAGTTCCCCCCAAAATTATTTTTCTTTTTCTTTTTATATATATATTTTTAAAGATTTAATTATTTATTTGAAAGAGAGAGAGCATGAGCGGGGGTGGGGGGGAAGGCAGAGAGAGGGAGAAGCAGACTCCCCACTGAGCAGGGAACCTGATGCGGGGCTTGATCCCAGGATCCCGGGACTATGACCAGAGCCGAAGGCAGCCACCTAACTGATTGAGCCACCCAGGTGCTCCAAAGTACCAAAAATTTATAAAAATGATATTGGAGTGTTGAAAGTCATAAAGGAAACAGTGATGAATTCAGTGACATAATAATCTTTTTCATGGCAAAAAAAATACCATAAACAAAGCCAGAATTCTATAACTTATTGGTGGTAAATATCTTATTCCCTAATATAAGTTTCCCATAAGTCTCCCTCCTGCTTAAAGCCCTTCAAAGGCAATTCATCACTCTTCAAATAAAATTCAAACTTCTTACCATGAGCCACAGATCCTATATGGTGTGGTCCTGCCTACCAGTCTGATCTTGGATCACACTCTTTCCCCTTGCTCAAGTCACATTGCCCTCCTTGCCCTTCCTTGAACAGGATTGGTACTTCCTTCTTTTCTTTAAGATTTTTTTTTAAAGTAATCTCTACACCCAATGTGGGGCTCCAACTCACAACCCCAAATCCAAGAGTCACAAGCACCCCAGACTTGGTACTTTCTTGCCTCAAGGCCCTTGCACGTTTTCCTCTGCCCGGTATTTCACTTTTCAAAAAAAGTCACATCTTTATTTTTTTTTTTTTTAAGACTGATTGATTGATTTTAAAGAGAGAGCACACATGCGAGTGCTCGAGCAGGGGGAGGGGCAGAGGGAGAGGGAGAGAATCCTCAAGCAGACTCCCCACTGAGTGCGAAGCCCAACATGGAGTTCTATCCTAGGACCCTTAGATCATGACCTGAGCCAAAATCAAGAGCTGAATGCTTAACTGACTGAGCCATCCAGGCGCTCCAAAAGTCCCATCTTTAAAGAAGCCCTTCTGACATCATCTAAAGTAGCCACCCAGTTACCCTCTATCATATTGTTGGATTGTTGTTCTCTTCACAATATTTATTATTATCTGATTTTTTTTCAACATCTGGGGTATCTGTGTTTGTCTGATTATTTTTTTCTTGATTATGGGTCAATTTTTCCAGCTGCCTGTATGTCTAGTAATTTTTATTACATATTGGACATTATGAATAATGTTATAAAGAGTGTGGATTTTTTTTTTTTTATTGTATACAGGATGTTGTGGATGACATGTTACAGGAAGTCTGGATTTTTTTTTACCTTCCTACAAAGAATGTTGAGTTTTGTTCTGGCAGGCAGTTAAATTACTGGTGGATCATCTTGATCCTGTAGAGGCTTGGTTTTAGGCTTTACTAGGGTGGGGTTGTTTTGGTTTGCCTTTAGTCTTAGGGTGCGGCTGTTAGCCTCGGGTTTAATCATAAGGTGAGATGCTTCTGGAGTTTCAAAGGAAAAACTTAGGCAATGATCAAGCCCCTCTAACTTGGTGAAACGTGAATTCCAGACTCTGTTCCCTCAGCACCAGGCAGCATCTGAAACCTCTGCCTCTCTTCTGTTTTCTTGGTGGGTTTCTTAATGCCTCACCCCGCCCAGGCACAGTTTATTAGTCGCCAAAGATTTGAGAATTGGTAAGAGAACACTGTTATGGCTCCTTCCTTGGCAGGATTTTCCCTCTTGATTTTTAGCTTTTCTGGTAGCCCTAAACAGTGACCAGTAGAACAACCACTTTCTGTTTGAGGTTCTCAAATGGGGCAGTGCTCTCAGGGGGAGCACTGCTTAAATGAACCCCTCACCCCATCTGCTTCTTTGCTTTTGGAGACGGTTTCCTCCCCAGCATCTGGCTGTTTTTAATTGCCCTCAAACTCTGGTGTTTTATATTATATCCTTTGTCTGTAAGTCCCCTTGGCCAGAGAGTTAGACTGGTGCAAGCTACCCTGCAATTTCCAGAAGCAGAACTCATTATCTGACATGCTTCCATTTTGTATGTCTCTCCTCTGGTTCATAAGCTCCCAAGGACTCTCTGTCTTTCCCACTACTGTATCCAAAGCACCTACAATTCTGCCTGACACACAGTAGTGCTTCATAAATACTGGATGAACACATGAATGAATGAACGAATGAATGAATGAATCTCCTGCCTAGGTAATAATCACAACCAATTCATCAATCTTTCTCTTCCCTGTCCCAGCTGCCAAATTAATTTTCCTAAAACAGAGTCCCCACAGCTCCTGTCACCTAGTGCTTAAAACGCCACGGTAAGGAGGCTGGTGGGGCAGGGACATTGGTCTGCTGTATTCTTCAACGCCAGCATGGGGTCCTCTCTGCCCCCTCCCCTCAACCTGCTCCTTCCTTTCCAGCCACCCTCTAGAGCCATAAACTGGCCCCAGGACTTGATCCAGGCCTGCCTAAGCCTCCTCTAAGGACTGGGTACTTGATTCTCAGAAACTCCCTTCCAGTGAGGACAGTCAGTGGTAACAGAAAGTAGCCCTCGACAGGGGGTAGGGAAAGGGCCTGGGACCGGAAAAGGGAGAAAACAGTCCTTGCTTTTATAGATGTTTCTCAGAGATGGGACTGGACAGTGCGGCCCCAACACATCACAGGAGCCCACAGCAGCCCAGGGGGTAGAACCCTCGCCACCCACCCCGCAACCAGAAAACCCACACGTGGGCTGAAACAGTCCAACCAGGTTGCACAGCCGTAATAAGCAGCAAATGAAGGCTCTGAAAGAGGTCCATGCCAGTCAGAAGAGACAGTCCCAGGACCAGGCCACCTGCCCCTCACTTGACAGATAAGGAAACTGAGGCCCAGAGAGGGGAAGAGATGAGGACGCCCAGCTGCAGTACTGTTCAAGGCCTGTTTCTTCCTCTGTCACATGAATCATGGCTGCAAGTCCCCTCCTTCCTCTGATGTCCTAGGTTCTGGGTTCAAATGCACAGATCTTCCTGGGGTGCCTGCTATGTGTGTGGCACGTCCCAGGCAATGCTGGGGCCATGAGGAAACACACGGCACTGTCCTAGTTAGAGAAGAACAGTGGGTTCAGGCACCGCAGGACATGAGGCAAACAAGCTCTTAAAATCCAGGTGTCTGGGGGCGTAGGAGGGAGGTGAGCCTTCTGGGGGTGGGGAGACTCTCTGAAGACAGTGAGGGTCTGGAGGAGGCAGGGGTGGAGAATGCAAGTCGAAGAACAGCCTTGGCAGCAAATGAGAAAAGAGCAAGGAATTTGGGAGCTCAGGGGAGGAGTGCAGGAGAGCTACAAAGCAAAGGGGAGGCTGAGGGGGATTCCCAGAGGTGGATCCCGGGGACTCTGCCAAGCTGTGGGCCGGGGGGCTCTTGGGAGAGCATTTTCCACCCAAAGTCTAGAGGTGTGCCTGGGCCCTCGCGGAAAGGAGCCTCTTTCTCCAGGGCACAATGCAGGAAGAGATCAAGCCCGGCCTTGGCCGAGGTGGAAATGCTAAGGGAGAAATGGAAGGACACAAAAGCGTTTTGAGAACAGACTGTCTTCTTCGCGTCCCTGTGCTCAGCCAGCACACATGAAGCAGCAGAGGGAGCTCAGGGGACAGAGGCCTGGTGCCCCCGTCCTGGGAAGGACCCCTCCAGTCTTACCCCCCCCCCCCATAGCCTCACTCCACATGCCTGGGGAGCGTCGGGTGTCGCTGCAGGGAGTGGAAATGCCCCTCTCTAGGGATGTGGTATGTCCCTCATCAAGGACAAAGATGACCTGCATTTTGTTGGCAACCACACCATGTCCAGCACAGTGCTGTGCACCAGGTTGTGTGGCTCCTTAGGTACTCGTTCAATAAATGAATAAATAAATGAATGAAACCAGGCAGGTGACTGTGCATTGAGCACACCCATCAATTCATTCATTCAACAACTGTGTGTTGAGAATTTCACAGGTACCAGGCAGGGTGCCAGGCACTGAGAGTACAGTGGTGAGCAACAGAGAACAACCCATCACCGTATCTTCTGGTAGGCACCGGGCTCCCCATGGAAGGTCTGGGGATCGTAAGAGAATCCTTGAACCTCACTGAACTGCCCTTAGTCTCTGGCCTTTGTTTCTGTCCGCCCAACAAACGTCCTATCGCTTCTTCTTCTTATTTATAATTTCCTTGCACTGTGCTCTGGCTACGTGAGCGGGCGTGAAGTCTCACTCCTGGCCAGTAAGAGTGTCCACCCCCCAGGCACAGTGATTGGGCATATAACTCAAACAGGGCTGATGGGAGGCCTCTCCTGGAATGTGTGGTCTTCTCTCTCTGCGGAGATCGTGAAACTGGGGCTGCCAATGGCCATGTTTCCTGCCACGAGGAAAAGACCTTCCTGCTACAGACAAGAATGGAGACACTCCAGAAAGAGACACAGCTGAGCAATGGAAGGGTGAGGAAGTGGGTCGTCCTGTGCAGAACACTCAGTCCCAGACCCTGAGTTCCTGTGGCTCTTCCTCCAGCCTGTGAATCACACTCAGGCTCATCTGCAGCCACATTCCCCTGTTGTGCTGAGCTTGTCTGCACTGGGGTTCTGTCCTTGGAACCGAAAGAATCCTGACCAACACACAACCCTATGTCTTGGAGCCAGAGACTTTCTCCCAGCCTCCTTAACTCCCCGGAGGCTGTCCCTCCAGGATTCCCTCTGACCCTCAGATCAGCAAATGAGCCTCCTGTGCTTATCAGAGGAGGCCTTGGAGGCCACACCTCCACCCCATCCTCCTGATCACCCTTCTGGCTGCTCCCCTGGAGGCTCTCACTCATGCAGATGACACGCGTTTCTGATGCACCGTACTTGGTCCTACAGGGGAATTAAACAATCCGGCCTCTGGCCTCCTGACATTTGCAATGAGGCTGGAGTGGCAGAACTCTCGAAGCCAATCCCATGACAAAGTTACAAGCAACACAGCAGCAAGTGTGCAGAACTGCCAGGTCCAATTCATAGTGCGTGGCTAGGGGGGAAGGTGTCAGACAGAAAGGATTTTCCAGGTAACTGACATCTAACAGGAATCATTCTGCTGCAACGTTCGCGCTTCCTTGCTTCTCAGACATCCGGGTTATCACCCTGGACATCTATGCCTGTGCTCAGAGGCAACTGGGTTTTATTTTTTTTTTTATAGCTTTTTTTTTTTTAAGATTTTATTTATTTATTTATTTGAGAGAGAGAGAGAGAGAATGGGAGATAGAGAGCACGAGAGGGAAGAGGGCCAGAGGGAGAAGCAGACTCCCTGCCGAGCAGGGAGCCCGATGCGGGACTCGATCCCGGGATTCCAGGATCATGACCTGAGCCGAAGGCAGTCGCTTAACCAACTGAGCCACCCAGGCGCCCCGGCAACTGGGTTTTAAAAGCTATGTGCCCTACGCTGAGTAGCTAACGTCTCCTCCCTCCTTGTTGACCGTCACTGTGGCCTCTTTTCCTTTCCCATCTGCTGTAAGGTACACGCAATGCTTTGGTGGAGTCCTGAGGCTGAGTGCAGAGGCTCAGAACTGTCTGTCTCTGGGGAGCAAACCTCTCAACTGTCCCAGCGGCTTCCGGGACTCTGTCCAACAGCGAAGGCAGCCAGAGGTCTGACCTCGGATAAGACGGCTGCTCTCCATTACAAGTGAAAGACATCGTGCCGAAGGAAACAGAGGGGAAGTTAATTCTAGCAGCGTGCCTGGCACTCAGCAGACTCAATAAAATCTGCTGAATGGGAGGCATATCGAGCAAAAGCCGGAGAGGCACCAGCCAGAACAAGAACAAAGAAGGATGTGCCAAGGTGGGGGGAATGGCAGGAGCAGAGACTGGGGGACCCAGCGACCAACCTGGCTCCGCTCCTAGGGACCAACACTGGGGACTGACCACATTTGGTCCTCCAGGGCATGGCAGGGTGAGCGCCATTGCTGAGCCTCTCTGCAGCCGGCCCCCCTCCTCAGGCCTCCTCAGGCCATGCAGAGGCAAAGGGTCATCCCAGGGAGAGCTAGGGGCCGCAAGGCCCCAGCCAAGAGCAGCAGCTGTTTTCAATAAGCTGTTTGGCCCTGAGGCCAGGCCTGGAAATGTCCCTGAGTCAGCAGAAGCTGCCAGCCCCGCCCTGTTGAAGGGCCAACCCTGGGGACCCAGCACCCCACCCTGCCCCACCTTCTGCTAGAGGCTCCGCCCATGTCCATGCGCACACTGGACCTGGGTGGGGTGGTGGGGTGGCGGGGGCGGGGGTGGGGGGGAGCAGGTCATCCCTTCCATAGAGCGCAGGGCAGTTACATGACATGGAGGCTCGATGCCCTGTCCAACTTTGCAATATCCCCACCCAAATGCTGGGCTCTTGTGGCCTTCTGAGTACCCTCCACCCTCCAAGCTTTTCATACTCTCCTCCCTCCTCCCAACTGCCCCTGCATTCCAGCCAGGCCAAACTGCCGGCTCTCCATTGCTTAAAGTGCATGTGACTCCACTGGGCTCATACAGCCCCATGTGCTACTGTCACACGTGCGTGCCCTGTGTCTCTCCCTCACTCCCTTCCCCCTCGCTCCCTTCCCCCTCGCTCCCTTCCCCCTCGCTGCCTCCAGCCATGGTGAGCTCCCTCTATCACTTATTTCTAGAGATACTCTTCTTCCCCCTTGCAAAATGTGACAGGCTCCGTTTCAGGAAGACGTTAAAGCAAATTCTGAACAGGGACTGGGTTAAGAGGTGGGCTTGTCACCTTCACCTAATAAACGCAAAAGAGAGGCGATGTGAAGGGGGTGGTGGGGAACGGGATTATACATAAATTCGGAAAGACAATTTTCACCCTCCCCGCAACTCTGCCGGGTCCCCTGGGTCCCCAAGGTCGTGCCGGCTGACTACGGCTGGCCCCTGGGGCTCTCAGAACGCAAACACTCACCAGCCCTGGCCTCCCCCCTGGCGATTTAGTGGTGTTTAATCTCACCCTCTGCTGGCTTTTGTCTCCTCAAACTAAAGCATCACAGTCTTTGCGGCCTGTCCTCTCCCCGGCCCCATCTTGCAGAATGAAACGGGGGTGCTGCCGGGCCCAGACAGAAGCGATCTCGCCTCCAAGCTCGGGTCAGACCGTCCGCTCCCAGGCAGTTCCTCTGCCCTTTCCCCAGCTCTCCTCCTCACCCGAGCATCACAGGGGCGGACGACCCCTTCCTCCTCACCCCACCCGCAGGACCTGAGACGCAGGGAGCCGCCGGCCCTCGGAGTTCTAGGTGTGCGCTGTCGTGTCCCCCCCGCCTCGGTGCACCCCCTTTCTCGGCCACGCGCCCCCCTCCTCGATGTGCCCCCGTCCTCGGCCGCGCGCCCCCCTCTGTGCGCCCCCTTCCTCGGCCAAGCGTCCCCCTCCTCGGTGCGCCCCCCGTCCTCGGCCAGGCGCCCCCCTCCTCGGTGCGGCCCCTCGGTGCGCCCCCCAACCTCGGGCACGCGCCTCCCTCCTCAGTGAGCCCCCTTCCGCGGCCACGCGCCCCCCTCCTCGGCCGCGCGCCCCTCCTCGGTGCGCCCCCTATCCTCAGCCGCGCGCCCCTCCTCGGTGCGCCCCCTATCCTCAGCCGCGCGCCCCCCTCTGTGTGCCCCCGTCCTCGGCCGTGCGCCCCCCTCTGTGCGCCCCCCGTCCTCGGCCGCGCGCTTCCTCCGCGAGGTGTCGCCCCCTCGCCGGCGCCCCCTCTCGGCAGCGCTCCCCGGAGTGTTCCCGCGCGGGGCCTCCCTCCCCAATCCCGGCGGCGAGGTCAGCCGGCTTCCCGCCCCCGTCCGCGAACGGCGGGTCTGCGCGGCCCGCAGCCCCCGGCGCCGTCTGCTAGCCCGAAGCCAAAATAAACAGCCCAAAGCCACTTCCTTCCCCAGGGGGCCGCTTTCACCACGGCGGCGGCGCGGGTCGCGGCAGGAAGTGGCTTTCTGGGCCAGCACCATCCAACCCCATTGACCCGCCCGCCAAGGGCCGAATTCCGGAGTCGGGACCGGAGCCCGGCTGAGGTATCACCTGCGCAGCAAAGCGCACCCTTCCGGGCCTGCTGGGGCGCCACCCTTGTTTTATTTATCTGTAGGAGGAAGCGAGGAACAGATAAGTTCGTAAAGTCTCTGACAGCAGAGCCCTCTGGGGCCCCAGCCACAGCGCCAGGTTGGGTACTCCATACCTGGTTGACTGAGGATGAAGGAATGAATGAGAGAGAGAATGAATTTATTAGGAAACACTCAGGCAAATTTGGGGAGAACAATATTTTTTAAAAATTTAGTTTGGGGGTGCCTGGGTAGCTCAGTCGGTTGAGCCTCTCTTTATTTCAGCTCAAGTCATGATCTCAGGGTGGTGAGATGCAGCCCCACATCTGGCTCCCGGCTCAGCAGCGAGTTTGCTCCTCCCAGCCCCCACACTCACGCGCTATCTCTGTCTCAAATAAATAATCTTTAAAATTTAGTTCTGACAAAGTGGCTGCAGAGGTGTGTGGGGGTGGGGGGAGTAACCTAAAGCTCAAATATTAGAAACCCCCATGCTCACTGCAGAATCAACAGAAGAATTTCCTTTGGGCCTTTCTGTGTTTTCCAATTTTCCACACTGAAATAATTTTTTAAAAATGTAGACACCTACTCACAAAATAGAAACGTGTAGAGAATTATACTGAATGTAATGGTTTGTTTGCTTGAAATTGAGGTTTCAAATATAAACATTCACTAGAAACATTTTGTTAACAATTTCCAGATAAGAGTTTTTCAAAAAACACTTGAAAAACAGGGTAGGGATTCCCACCCCACTGCACAAGAGGTCCTTATTGGCCTCTCCACATCCTGGGCATTTGCCTGGCATGGTCTGGACTCACAATAAATGTTTGTCAAATGACAAATGAGGGGCGCCTGGGTGGCTCAGTCTTTAAGCGTCTGCCTTTGGCTCAGGTCATGATCCCAGGGTCCTGGGATCAAGTGGCATCAGGCTTCCTGCCCAGCGGGAAGCCTGCTTCTCCCTCTCCCACTTCCCCTGCTTGTGTTCCCTCTCTCGCTCTCTGTCAAATAAATCAATAAAATCTTTTTAAAAAAATGACAAAATGAATGTGAACTGAGGGATCTTAGAATTCATCTTGTCAATCCTTTAGCATAGTAAAATCAACCATAAACCCAAGACCAGACTTGAAAATTCCCTGTGCAGACAAAATTGGTTTAGTCATACAAGTAAAGCTTAATTTAGCTTACTTTGACACACTAGCGAAGCTACCTTGAACTGGGGTCAATACTTAACTTATGCCTCTGGAAATCGTAAGCAAAACTTAAACGGATCCCCAAAATTGATAGGAGGCAACCACGAGCCAAGTCCCTTTTGTTTAAGAAAATTCTAACATTTTAAGTAGTCACTGTGAAGAATAATCAGTCACCGCCTCCACACTATCCAAGCTGCTTTATAACAATATACCTCGGAGCGTCATTCCATGTTTTGGTTTGAGTTCTCCTGATTTACGATCTGTCTGTGTGGGGTGTGCACAAGAAACTTTTACTAATTATACTTCAGTGATTCGTTGGCTTTACTTCTGTTTTCTGAACCTATGACAAGAATGTGGAAGCAGAAACATGGAAAGATTTGCTGACTTGTCCAAGGATCCTCATGCGACTGGAACCGTGACCTTTTCATTGGAACTAAAACTTGTTAAGGTCCTAAACGGCACAATGCCAGTATTTGCTTACATAGGATGACCGTGTAATTTATTGTCGAAGATTGAGAATGAAAGGGGGAGTTCGTCATAATAACACCAGTGCAACAAGCTTGAACCAGACCAGTCTTGGGCAAACTAAGACATAAGGTCACCCTGCACTTACAGAAAGAGACACAGATAATGATGTGTAAAAGTATCAAAGTGTCAAAGGTAACGTTTTGCTAGGTACCAGGTGCAGGGTTCCAAGCCCTTCTCGTTAATCCTCATAGCGACCCTGAGAAGCAGGTTTAAAATTCCCATCTCCACTTGCCAGATGAGGAAAACGAGGTATTAAATGCGAGATCAGACATCCTGATAACACAGTTTTGGTAAGGGACAGAGCTCAGATGGGAGCCCAAATGCAGAGCCCAGATGCAGAGCTCAGCGCCAAACAACTATTCCAGGTGCTTTAAATTGATAACCCACAGGTGGGTTATATCTGGCCTTCACAGTGTGTGAAAGAAAAGTGAGCCAACCCTTAAAACTCAAGAGATGTCACATAAAAATCTGGATTTCCAGCTTCTCCTGAAAACCCTGGGAGGCCTGACAACACTGAGCCAGTGTGCCCACAGGCAGCCAGTCCCCGCGGGTGGGTGGAGCTGCCCGCCTGGGAGGGGGCTCGCTAGCTTGCCACAGTCCCCACCCATCCCTCTTGCAAACGCCCCCAGCCCCCATCCCAACACTGAGGTGGGATGAGAGTGGCCATATATTATTGTGCTTGTACAACTGTTTTCATCAGAGAGGAGAAACATTCTTCAGAATCCTGGTCTCTATTAAGAATGACCAGAGGGGGCGCCTGGGTGGCTCAGTCGTTAAGCGTCTGCCTTTGGCTCAGGTCATGATCCCAGGGTCCTGGGATCCAGCCCCGCATCGGGCTCCCTGCTCAGCGGGAAGCCTGCTTCTCCCTTTCCTACTCCCCCTGCTTGTGCTCTCTCTCTCTCGCTGTGTCTCTGTCAAATAAATAAATGAAATCTTTAAAAAGAAAAAAAGAAAAAAGAATGACCAGAGAGCTGTGCCTAGTTCAGAACCAAAAATAAAAAGGGGGGAGGGTCATCTTAAATGAGGCTCCACATCAAGCACGCTGTCCCTGTGACAGTCCTTTCAGGAGACATTTCTGAAGCGTAGCACAACATGACTCTGAGAAATCATGACACGTTTCATAACAAGCTTTTGCTCTACTCACTGGCAATTTCCTGACCTTCTGACGTGGCAACATCCAGGGATGACTTGTTTGGTTCTAAAAGCAAAGCATGGCACTCGTTAAAGTTAACTGAATTTAGAATCTTTTTTGCTTGGGAACCTTCAGGATCTCCCTAAAACTATATGCCAAAGAGTAAGCACTTGCTGACTTCTGCAGTGACAGGCCAATAGGACCTACTCACACTTTTTTTTTTTTTTTGAAGATTTTATTTATTTATTTGACAGAGAGAGACACAGCGAGAGAAGGAACACAAGCAGGGGGAGTGGGAGAGGGAGAAGCAGGCTTCCCACGCGGAGTGGGGAGCCTGATGCAGGGCTCGATCCTACATGATCTGAGCCGAAGGCAGACGCTTAACGACTGAGCCACCTAGGCGCCCCTTACTCACACCTTCTAAGCGCAGAGGCGCCGCAGTGGAAGGGTTGGGAGGGGGGCTCTGGACTCTGCACCCATCCAGCTTCAAGTCCCTGTGCGGGCCCTGGGGCTGGCTGCCTCACTTCTGTGGGCCTTGCTTTGGCGGGAGACATGAATGAAACCCCTCTCCTGGGTTTGTGGGAGGATTAAGCAAGAAAATGCTTGAAGATGCTCTGTATCTGATAAGCACTCAGTAACGGAAGGTCGTCATTATTTTTTTTGATATTTAAGCAAGAGCTTCAGCCCTGACGGGCTGTGAGCTCAAGAATCTGTTTGTTTCACAGCAGAGAGCCTGGGAACTGGGCTTAGCAGACACTGCTATCTGGATGAGAGGAAACGATAAGAGGAAGTAAGGCCAAGGACTCGAGTGTTTGAGCTGGGCTTCAACAGAATTAAAAGAAAAATAAATTCACAGTCCAGATGTGGAATCCTCCCCCACCCCCCCGTTCCCATGGGTGCCCTGGCAACCACCACTTGCTTCTGGCCTCTGAACTTTTGGACCTCACCCCAGGTATGCCTGGAAGGGAGCAGTAGGTAGACAAGGCTGTGCAGAGTGTGCCAGGGCAAAGTGGGGGGTCTCTGGGAGAGCTGGGGCAGCTTGGGGTGCGCTCTGCTCCCCGCCGCCTTCCGCCTCTGCAGAAATAAACTCCAAGGGCAGCTGTAAAGGGAAAATGAGGTCACAAAACAGGCAGCTGGAACGGAGAGTGTGGAAGGAGGTGGGGTAGCACCCACGCCACCTGGCCTGGCAGATGCTGAGACAGGAGGACAGGGTCTGCGTGGGACCCTCTCTGGGGCTCCGGCAGTCGTGCAGCTATGTGGCCCCCTTACCTACAAGAAGGAGAGAAGGACAGGAAATCTCAGACTTAGCCTGGGAGTTCAGGTTCTCATTCTGCCAGTACAATCTAAATGACCTTGGGGGACCCTGTTTTCTTACCTGTAAACTGAATTATAAAACACCCTCCCTGCCTCTTCACAGACTCCTGGGGAGATCTCCGGTGTGAGGTCAACGGAATACTGACATGATTCTTTCAGGGTCTGTCTCCCCCTTTAACCAGTTCCTTGAGAACGGGAGCTGTGTCTGATCTATGTGTCTCCCCGGTGCGGGGCATCCAACAGGTGTTCCATACGTGTCTGTTGAATTCAGCTGGACCAGGGGAGGGGAAAGCAAGCTGCACTATGTCATATGGGTAAGGGTTTAACTCCTCTGAATTATACCCTCTTTGAAAACAGACCTACAGGGCGCCTGGGTGGCTCAGTCGGTTTGAGCATCTGCCTTCGGCTCAGGTCATGAACTCAGGGTCCTGGGATTGAGCCCCACATCAGGCTCCCTGCTCAGCGGGGAGTCTGCCTCTCCCTCTGCCCCTCGCCCTGCTTGTGCTTGCTTGCTCTCTGTCAAATAAATAGATAAAATCTTAAAAAAAAAACACAACAGATCTATATATGGACAATGAACAGAAGGGAATAAAGGAAACACACAATTATTTGTTGTGTCAGGAGGTTGGAATTATGTGTAACTTTTGATTATATTATTATAATGTTTCTAGGGCAAATAAAACTGAGGGAAGGGAGACACAGGGGATCTGAAGACCTCTGAAGAAACCAAATCTTTCTGTTTTTCCTACAGAACCCAATTCAGTGCTCAATGTTTGTGAATTTAACTTGCTTTGCCCGGGGACAGACACAAAGGGTCACATACACAACACCCCACCACCACCACCACCATTTGAGACATCACCCAGACCCACAATAACACACTAGACCTGACCTACAAAGGAATGTCTGTGCCGGGCACCTCAAATTACTTCTCTTCCCCCACCCATTCACTCCCTTTTCCTGATTTCTTTCATACATTTTTTAGAACCATATAAAAAAAGTACTGCTCCCACAGCCATCACTCTCTGATATTAACTGAAAATCATGGCGTGGTTAAGAGATCTCAGGTTCTAGGTACAAGGCTGGCTTTGAATTTCTGCTCTCAGACTAGTCATCTGACCTCTTCATCCCTCCGTGTTGTCATCTGTTCAGTGGAGAAATGGTTAGCGTGTGCCCGGAGCCATGCTGGGTGCTGCCCACCAGGGAGTTGGCAGGACTGGTTGAGACCACGGATGGAAAGACCTCACCGGCCTGCCCAGCAAAAACTGAGCTCGTGGTAGTAGTAGCAACCTATATAATAGTAGGAGGGCAACTTTCCTGGAGGAGAATTTGGCAACGTATGTCAAAAGCTTTCAGGGGCGCCTGGGTGGCTCAGTCAGTTAAGCAGTTAAATGTCTGCCTTCGGCTCAGGTCATGATCTCACGGTCCCGGAATCAAGTCCCGTGTCAGGCTCCCTGCTCAGTGGGGAGCCTACCTCTCCCTCTCCCTCTCCCTCTGCCGCTCCCCCTGCTTGGGCTCTCTCGTTTGTGAGCACTCTCTCTCTCTCATAAATAAAATCTTAAAAAAAACAAACAAAAACTGGGCGGCTGGGTGGCTCAGTTGGTTAAGCGACTGCCTTCGGCTCAGGTCATAATCCTGGAGTCCCGGGATCAAGTCCCACATCGGGCTCCCTGCTCAGCAGGAAGTCTGCTTCTCCCTCTGACCCTCTTCCCTCTCGTGCTCTCTGTCTCTCATTCTCTCTCTCTCAAATAAATAAAATCTTTAAAAAAAATAAATAAAAGCTTATCTTTAAAAAACAAAAACAAAAACAAAAACTTTCAAAAGAACAAATGCTTTGACCCCAGAACTCACTTCATAGGAATTTAACTTGAAATAATTAGGAATCTGGGGAGCCTGGGTGGCTCAGTCGGTTGAGCATCTGCCTTCGGCTCGGGTCATGATCCCAGGGTCCTGGGATTGAGCCCCGCATCGGGCTCCCTGCTCGGCGGGAAGCCTGCTTCTCCCTCTCCGACTCCCCGTTTGTGTTCCCTCTCTCACTGTGTCTCTCTCTGTCAAATAAATAAATAAAATCTTAAAAAAAAAAGGAAATAATTAGGAATCTATGCAAAGATTTAATCACACAGCGTTATTTGCAACAGCAATGATTGGAGGGAATGTCCAACAACATGGTGCTGACTGAGTAACCCAAAATACCCTCATGCAATGGAACACTATGCAGACAATAGAAATATATTTTTATTTTTTATTTTTTATTTTTTTTTTAAAGATTTTATTTATTTATTTGAGAGAGAGAGAATGAGAGATAGAGAGCACAAGAGGGAAGAGGGTCAGAGGGAGAAGCAGACTCCCTGCCGAGCAGGGAGCCCGATGTGGGACTCGATCCCGGGACTCCAGGATCATGACCTGAGCCGAAGGCAGTCTCCCAACCAACTGAGCCACCCAGGCACCCTAGAAATATATTTTTAAAAGAGTATTTAGACATGGATAGAGGTTCACATTTTAATTAAACCAAAACCTAATGTGGGGCGCCTGGCTGGCTCAGTCAGAAGAACATGTGACTCTTGATCTCAGGGTCGTTAGTTCAAACCTCACATTGGGTGTAGAGATTACGTAAATGTTTTTTTAAAAAACCCGAATGTATAATATGACCTCATTTCTATTTTCTTTTAAATCAAGTTAAGTCTGGAACAACATTTTTGCTTTCTTGTTCTTAAACTTGAGTGTCCAAGTTGCCTGAGGAGCCATGCAAGTGCCCAGGCCCAGCAACAGACCTACTGAATTAGAACCTCAGGGCAAAGGAGTATCTGGATTGTAAATGAGATTCCCAGGCACACCAGAGTTCTGGAACCACTGTATACACTAAGTGTCAACAGTGCTTATCACTGACTTATGGGATAGCAGGTGATTGTTTTTTTCTCTTTTATGCATTTTCCACAATGAACATATTTGCTAATTTAAAAAAGATGGAGGGCACCTGGGTGGCTCAGTCAGCTAAGTGTCTGCCTTTGGCTCAGGTCACGATCCCAGGGTCCTGGGATAGAGTCCCACATCAGGCTCCCTGCTCAGTGGGGAATCTGCTTCTCCCTCTACCCCTCCCCCCTGCTCATGATCTCTCTCACGCTCTCTCTCTCTCAAATAAATAAATAAAATCTTTTAAAAATAAATAAATAAAAAAGATAGTGTGTGTGTGTCTGTCTGTCCTTTGTTTCAAACTTAACCCGAAGTGACCTCAACTTACATGTGCAGTGTTCTACACTAAATGCAGCCCATCTAGAAAGGGAGATGAAAGGAATGAACCAGAAGAGATGCTCCTTGAGAGAGTCTATAGATGGGAGAGACTGCACACCTAGTCATGTGCCAAGGAGCAGAGACCCCTAACAACAAAGAAGCTGGGTGAGCCCAGAGGCATTAAATTGATGCCAATGAAGCCACCTTCCCACCCTGCGTCAGGATTCCCATCAGTTTGCAAGTCCAATGTGCTAAGATGCATACAGGGGTATCTATAACAGTGAAATGAGAAATGACCCAAATGTTGTCCACCAGGGGATAAGTTATGGTACATCCATACAATGGAATCCTACCCAACCAATAGAAATGTTGGGTGGAAACACATTGATGATGTATTGGCACATGAAAGCATGTTCCAAAACAATATGAAAACATTTATGTCAAGTTTCATAAAGGAAGAGGGAGAGGGAGGAGAGGCGATTTGAAGTTTTGATTTTTTGTTTATTTATTTGAGAGAGAGAGAGAGAACTCATGCCAGCAGGGGGAGGAGCAGAGGAAGAGGGACAAGCAGACTCCGAGCTGAGCGCAGAGCCCCATGCAGGGCTTAATCTCACAACTCTGAGATTATGACCCCTAGCCGAAACCAAGAGTCAGACCGTCAACCAACTGAACCACCCAGACACCTCTGAGGAGGGGAAATTTGGAAGGATATTCCCCAAAATGTTAACAGTGGTTTTCTTAGTGATGAGATTTCAAGTAATTTTTCTTTTTTGGTAACTTTTCCTATTATTTGATTGTGTGCTATAAATAACTGCAAGGTTTTACAATCATGAAAATGTATTTTTTAAAGTAATCTCTATGCCCAATGTGGGGCTCGAACTCATGACCTGGAGATCAATAGTCGCCTGCTCTGCCGACTCAGTCAGCCAGGCTCCCTGAAAACGTATTCTTATCTTGAAAAAATACACGTGGAACCTTGTCTTTTTTGCAGCCTCATTTACGTTCACTAACTGAAGCTTCGCACAAGTTTATTTATTTTTAAGTATTTTATTTATTTGATAGAGAGACACAGCAAGAGAGGGAACACAAGCAGGGGGAGTGGGAGAGGGAGAAGCAAGCTTCCTTTCGGAGCAGGGAGCCAGATGTGGGCCTCGATCCCAGGACTCCGGGATCACGATCTGAGCAGAGGCAAAGGCAGACGCATAATGACTGAGCCACGCAGGCGCCCCTTCCCACAAGTTTAGACGTGCTGCTGAGGGGCTAGGGAACGAAGGAGGGTTAGTCAAACAGAAAAGATGGGGGGACCTCAAAGTGGTCATCATGAGCCTTCCTATGAAGGGAAGAACCCAATCTGACCCCAAAAGGCTTTCTATACCTTACCAAAAGACCAAGTGTGTGGAGGGTGGGAAGATTAAAGAGACATTTCCCAAATTAAAAAATTTTTTAAAGATTTTTTAAGTAATCTCTACATCCAACCTGAGGCTCAGACTCACAACCCTGAGATCAAGAGTCACATGCTCCACCTACCGAGCCAGCCAGGTGTCCCCAAATCAAAATTTTAACTGAAAAACAAACGGGAAGATATTTGTAACAAATATGGCAAAAAGCTTGTATCAATCAATAAGAAAAATATAGAGAGACCCCAATAATTTTAAACCACTAAGATCTGAAGAGATAAGATGATCAAGGATATGAACACAGTTCACACACACACACACAAAATCCATGTCTAATTAGGCTATGGAACATCTTAAAAGCACTTGGAACACTAGTAATGTTCTTATTTGCTGGATCTGAGCCCTGGTTACTTGGGTGTGTTCAGTTTGTGAAAACTCATTGAACTGAACATTCCTATGTTTATTTTCCTGTACTTATACTTAAATTAAAAATTTTATGGGTGCCTGGGTGGCTCAGTTGGTTGGGCATCTGCCTTTGGCTCTGGTCATGATCCCAGGACCCTGGGATGGAATCCCGCATCAGGCTCCTTGCACAGCAGGGAGTCTGCTTCTCCCTCTCCCCCTATCATTCTCCCTCTGTACTCTCTCACTTTCTCAAATAAATAAATAAAATCTTTTTTTTTTTTAAAGATTTTATTTACTTATTTGACAGAGAGAGACAGCGAGAGCAGGAACACAAGCAGGGGGTTAGGGGCGCCTGGGTGGCTCAGTCGTTAAGCGTCTGCCTGCGGCTCAGGTCATGATCCCAGGGTCCTGGGATCGAGCCCCGCATCGGGCTCCCTGCTCCACCGGAAGCCCGCTTCTCCCTCCCCCACTCCCCCTGCTTCTGTTCCTGCTCTTGCTGTGTCTCTCTCTGTCAAATATATGAATAAAATCTTTAAAAAAAAAAAGAATTAAAAAATTTAAAAACAAGGGCTTGATAAACACAAGATTCAGGACAGAGATTGGGTTGGTGGGAAGGAGGAGGAAGACAGAGGAGAGGCACACAGCTAGACAGAATAACTGGACTGTTCTGTCTTCGATTAGGTGGTGGGTTCACAAATGTTCATTATATTTTCATCAATACTTATTTATTTATAAAACAAAAGAAGACCATACCATGGAGGGAACCAAACAGGCCCGCATTGCATCCCTGGCTTTGCCACTCACCATCTATGTAATCCTGGCTCTAAGTTTCTCTGGCTCAATTTCCTTATCTCTGAAAAGGAGGGATGGGAGGCTTAAAATAGAGTATTCGTGGAATTGCCCAACACTGACTCTGACAGACTTCATGCGCTTAGTAAATATTAGTGTGGTCTCCAACTGTTGCAGTTATATAGAGACATTTTAAAAAGCAGAGAAAGTTTTAAAAAGCAGAAACCCTTCCCAGAGCCTGTCCCCTAGTTGAGGCGCCTTTCTGATTTGCTCTCCAGTCTGGGACAAACGTATTGCTGCTGGGCGCTTACAGAATTCTGTGTCCTGCTCTTCAGTAAGTTCTCTCTCCCCTGCCCCTTCTGTAAACACTCGACGGCTAAGTGCAAGGGGAAGAGGCGCAGGCTCGCGACTGGAGGGCTGCTGACGAGAAGAGCGTCGAGATGGGTCCCTACGGCCGCACCGCTACCCTGCTGGGGCGGAGGGAACCAGCCCTGAGGCCGAGCCTCCCCCGCCTGCCAGGCCTCTCCGCCCGCAAAGCGCGAAGGCCCGACTCCAAACCATCGCTTCAAAAAAAGACGGGAGGGGCGAGCGAGCAGCGGCGGGGGAGAACTGCAGCCAGGGTCTCAGCCCCCAGGGCCGCGCACGCCGCTCCCCAGCTTCCCTCCCGCCTGGCACAGCCGGGCACTCTCCGCCCGGCGAACCGCAGCCCCACAGAGCAACGCCGGCGCCGGGCCGCCGGGAAAGGACCGCCCCCCCCGGGAGCCTCTGATTGGCTCCATCGAGTCACGTGCGGCGGGCTCGGACCAGTTACGTGACGGGAGTCGGGGCGGGAGGGGGGGGGAAGTGCTGCTGGCGTCACGTGGTTAGGCGAGGAGAAAGTTGCCCAGTCTTTCCATTGCCGAAAATGCAACCGTGTTGAAAGAAAAAAAGGCCTTATCTATAATCACCCGTTAGATATTATATAACACAATGTAGTACAGTAGAATATGACCTATAACTTGTTAAATTTTGATGTAACTTTTCTAACAATGTTGTCTATATAATCAAAATACATGTTCATGTATATGTATATAAATATACGTATATGATGTATACGTGTACATATTATATATGCAGATACATCACACATCTATACACACGTTTTTGAATCTTGTTCTTGTACTTAATATTTCAGCAAAAGGATTTTTCTGTCTCCAAAAACTTTTGTAAAAACCATTTTAATGGCTGTATGATATTCCATGTGGCGATATACCACATTTCATTTATTCATTATTAATAGCCTTCAACTTCTAAAGAGATTTCCATAATGATAAATAATGTTATATTAAACATGTTGTTACATCAATCTTTGTTGGCACTATTGTCAGCGGTGAAAATGGTACCTTGTTTGTTTGATTGCTAGTAATTTTAAACATGTTCCATAGACTTGTTAGACATTGCTACTCGTCTTCTTTGTGAACTCTGCTCGCAGGCTTTGGGGTCTTACCTATTCTGATTTTAGATGCCTGAAAATGTGTTTTTCCTCATTGGCTTATATGAGCTTCTTGCCATATACATTAAGATCTCTCTTCTCTGGTCATTGTTCTTTTTAAATTCTATTTAAAGGGTCTATTTAAGACCCTTTCTGATCACAACTTCTCTCGCTAATGGTAATCACTCTCCTAATTTCGAACAGCATAGATCAGTTTTGCCTCTTTCTTATATTTTTTTAAATATTTTTTATTTTATTTATTTGAGAGAGAGAGAATGAGAGAGAGCACGAGAGGGAAGAGGGCCAGAGGGAGAAGCAGACTTCCCGCTGAGCAGGGAGCCCGATGCGGGACTCGATCCCCAGACTCCAGGACCATGACCTGAGCCGAAAGCAGTCGCTTAACCAACTGAGCCACCCAGGCACCCTCTTCCTTATATTTTATATTGATGGGATAATATGGCAGGAGCTCCCTTGCATCTGGCTCAGTGTTTGTGAGCTTCATCCACACTGTTGCATGTAGTTGTGGATTGTTCATTCTCATTCATTGCTCGAAAGATTTTATTTTTATTTAATTATTTGAGAGAGAGAGAGAGAGAGACTTTGCACACATGAGTGGGGGAGGGGCAGAGGGAGAGGGAGAAGCAGACTCCCTACTGAGCAGGGAGCGGGAGGTGGGGCTCCATCCTGGGACTCCAGGATCAAGGAGTCTGCTGAAGGCCGACATTTTAACTGACTGAGCCACCCAGGCGCCCCTCATTGCTCTATACTATTCACTTGTGTGGAGCTACCACAATTTATCCCTTCTACTATTGATGGGCATTTGGGTAGTTTTCGGTTGGGGCTAGATTTCAGTTTGGGGTCGTTAGGAATAATGCTGCTGTGAACAACTCTGCTTTTTAGGTGTTCCTTTCCTTGGTTTACTTGAAATTCCTTAGATTATCTACTAAATACAAAGGGGATAAAGGTATCTTTCATCTTTTTAGTGGAGAGATCTGGTAAACAACCTGAACCAAGTGACCAAGTTAGCATTACCAATAGGGGAACAAACCTACTTAATGTGATACAGTGGAGAGGACATGGCATCACCCATGTACGTTTCTTTCCAAAAACGTTTAACATGAATGTATCGAGTGAACATCAGACAAATATAGACTGTGGACATTCTACAAAACAACTGGCCTGAAGTCATCAAAAATGCAATGCTGTAAAAGACAAAAAGACCAAGTAACTATTGTAAAATAAAGGAGATTGAAAAGACAGGCCACTGAATTGGATCCTGGACCTTAAAAAAACAAAAACAAAACAAAACAAAACAGCGGAAAAGGGGTATTATTGGGACAACTAGAGAAATCCAAACATGGACTGCAGATGAGAAAAAGAATTGTACGCTATATTTCTTGAATGTCATTATGGTACTATGGTTATAAAGGAGAATGTCTTTATTTTTAGTTGATACATGATGAAGTATTTAGGTGTGAAATGTCACTCAAAGTTTCACCAGACAGAAACACACACACACACACACACACACACACACACACACACACACACACACAGTGAGGTAAAGCAAATGTGGCAAAATGTTAACAGGTGGTGCCTCTAGGTAAGAGTATTTGAATGCTCACTATTTTTTCAGCTTTTCCAATGGTTTGATAAAGAGTATGATACCAAAGTAGTACTCTGGGATTCCCCCCCCCCTCAATATTATATCTCTAAGATTCACCCACGATAATACGTGGAGCTGAGGTTCACTAGTTTCACTGCTGCATTATATTTCATTGTGGGTCTCTACCCTGTAATTTCTCTATATATTTCTTTCTTTTTTTTAAGATTTACTTATTTATTTTAGAGAGAGGGAGAATACATTGGGGGAGGGGCAGAGGGAGAGAATCTCAAGCAGACTCAGAGCCCAACGCAGGGCTAGATCTGACCATCCTGAGATCACGACCTGAGCCAAAATCGAAAGTCGGACGCTCAACCAACTGAGCCACCCAGGCGCCCCATCCATATAAACAGTGCTTCCAGGCTCTTTCTAAACCACCATTGCACTTACATCCTCAGAGCCTTCAGAAGTTAGGTTAAGCATCTCTGGGGTTATACCGGAAAATCCTTCCTCAGGGACCAACACTGACTACAAGGCTGTTTCCAGTTGAATTCCTACTTGCCCAGGCTGGTCTCACTCAGGGCTATTCTCTCTCCTCTCAGACAGGTTCCCGATCCCATGAGAGGTCTATGGCTCCCATCCTTTTTTTTTTTTTTTTAAGATTTATTTATTTTAGAGAGAGAGAGAGTGGGGGGGGTGGAGAGGCAGAGGGTTTTTTTTTTTTAAGATTTTATTTATTTGTCAGAGAGAGAGAGAGAGTGAGTACACAAGCACAAGCAGGGGGGAGGAGCAGAGGGAGAAGCAGACTCCCCACTGAGCAGGGAGCCTGATGCGGGACTCAATTCCAGGACCCCAGGATCATGACCTGAGCCGAAGGCAGTCGCTTAAGCCACTGAGCCACCCAGGCGCCCCTCCCATCTTTCTTTTAATGAACTTAAAAACTGCACCTAAAATGGAATCAGTGAACATTTGACTCTATTTATGCTGCTCCATATTTGGGCGGAATTACTTTCAAAACACAAGCTTCGGGAAGGCAGAAACCATGTTCACCATGGCATCCTCAGCACCAAATACTATACCATGCCTGGCATACTTTAGTGCTTGGGAAAACAGAAGCAAAACAGTTAAATGAATGAATGAAAAGATGAATGTCTGTGTCAGGCATGCCTCTCCACTTGTTACTGGTGTGTGTATATTATTTTGTAAGATTGCCTCGTGGTCATGAGAATTTGCCTAGTTAGACTTATTTCTGTGTACTGACATTAGCTGTATATTTGTTGTGTAGAGCTACATAAATTGTCCGTCGTGTTAAGATATCTTAGTTTGCTTAGCCATAATCTTATCATCTGGCATTTAAATGGTTTCCAGCTTGTTTTGCTACTATGAATAGCACTACTATGAGCATTTTTTTCTCCTTGGGATTAATGCTTATAAATTCCCCAAAGTGGAATTACGAGGTCAAAGGATATGAAGTCTTAGTTTCTTACATATTGTCTGAAAGACTGAATCCTGAAAAACTGAACCAATTTATAATTTGGAGTGTGCTAGTTATACATATTGGTTTCTCCATAGTTCTGCCAAGATGGGGTGTTCTGGTTTTGCTAGTTTAATTACATATTTAAAGAAAGTTAATTTCTTTAATGTCTCGTGATCTTGGCACTTCCCACATGACAACTTGTCATCTGAAGTTCCTCCACTGTGATCAGCTACGAATTGAAATTAAATTTTTAATTGTAATCCAGTTGTCCAGTGACATTTAAAAGTAAAGATTCTTTTCCCTATTAGTGTGTTGTTCCTGGTTTTGTCTTGCATTAAGTTCTTATAATGAGTTTAAATCTACGTCTGGAATTTATTCCAGTTCATTGGACTTTTTTCCTGTTTATTTTAATTCAGTGGCGTATGTTTTTCATGATCGTGACATCATCTAAAACTCTGGAAGGATAACTCTCCTTATTGCCTTTCTACTACAAAAAAAATTTGCATCATAAGAAAAAAACTCTGTAGCCACATGAGGTGATGGTTGTTAACTGAACTTAGTGGGGCAATCATTTCCAATGTATATGTATTTCAAATCATTATGCCGTATATCTTGAGCTAATACAATGTTATATGTCAATTATACCGCAATAAAACTGGGAGGGAGGGGCGCTCTTTAGCACTTGTTTGCTCTTTCTTTCTTTCCTCTTTTGTGTTGCCATAAGTACTTACTAATACCACTGTGTCCAAGGTGCTGTGCTGGGCCAGTGCAGGGCTGTAAATGCCTGTCCTGGAGTCTAGGAAGAGAGGAAGTGGCTGCACCTGGCAGGTGGCCGTGACGACAGGAGCTCTGGAAAGCAAGGCTTCTTCCAGCTGAGGGCAACTGGAAGGGCTCAGGTCTGAGCTGGGACTTGGACCTGTGGGACCAGGTCCTCCCGGCCCGGAGAAAAGCATGAGCAGAGGCTTTGCTGGGCCGAACCTGAACTCAGAAGGCCTCGAATTCCCAATTCTGGAAGTTCAGACTTTGTTCTGGGGAGGATGAAAGTTGACTTTTAGGAGCCAATGGGGCGGCAATGCTGGCTCTGGACTGAGGATGGAGGGGAAGACAGGAGGCAGGGACCACACACACAAAATGAGCAACAAAGGCCAGAGGAAGAGAGAATTTTCAAAAAAGTGTCCATCCTTAGGAAAGCAGATGTGCGTACAGCCTTACAATGGGATCCTGAGCGCTATTAAGGATGCGGCAGCTCTATAGCCTGTCATGGAAAGATATGCAGGAATATTATAAAATAAAAATTATCTGGGGGCGCCTGGGTGGCTCAGTCAGTTAAGCGTCTGCCTTCGGTTCAGATCGTGATCCCAGGGTCCTGGGATCGAGCGCCACATCGGGCTCCCTGCTCCGCGGGGAGCCTGCTTCTCCCTCTGCCTCTGCTCCCCAGCCCCCATGCTCGCTCGCTCTCTCAAGTAAATAAAATCTTAAAAAAAATAAAATAAAAATTATTTTATCACATTATACAGTATAAAATGGGGTCCCCTCTGTATAAAAGGAGTATTTGTGTGTGTGTGTGTGTGTGTGCGCACGCATATTATAAAAAACAGGAGATGACGTCATGCATAACTGATAGGGGTTACTACAAGCCGTGGGCTGAGGGGAGGGAGGACCTCAAACTGTTTACACTTTACTTCTGTATGGTCTGTTTTCCGCTGAGCAAGCGTTCTTCACACTGAAGTTAGCAACAGCACCTGCCATGCTGCAAGGTGAGGCCTGAGGAGGGTCACTGAAATTAGTAATTAAGGAGCCTAGCTACCGTGACCAGGGGAAGGCAGCACCCCACAGTGACCGGTGGTCAGGGAGCGGCTCCAGTTTGCCTGGAACCGTCTGAGCTTTATACTGACAGTTCAGAGGCTAGGAAACTTCTCAGTTCCCCTGTGAAGGTCAGCTAGAGAAGCTTCACGATGAAGGGAAGTGAAGAGGGAGGGTGCGGAGTTGAGGGGTTTTAGACGCAAGAACAGCGGAGGACAGGTTTTTATTTTTTCTTTAGGATTTAAATTGACGTTCAGAAAAAGGAAGAAGTATGGTTATTTTTAGGCACTTAGAGTAGTTAGCGAGGTGTCACCAAGATGTAATGGGGTTAGACCTGCTTCGATTAAAATAAAAAACAACAGGGATGCCTGGGTGGCTCAGTCGGTTAAGTGTCTGCCTTCGGCTGGGTCATGATCCCACAGTCCTGGGATCGAGTCCCACATCGGGCTCCTTGCTCAGCAGGGAGCCTGCTTCTCCCCCTGCCTGCCGCTTCCCCAGCTATGCTTTCTCTCCCTCACTCTCTGGCAAAGAAATAAAATAAAATAAAATAAAATAAAATAAAATAAGATAAAATAAAACCTGGCTACAAATAAATAAATAAATAAAAAACAACAAAACTGCTGTAGTTAGGATTTTGTATGTTGAGGACTGTTTTTTCACATTTAAGTCCCTTGAAATTCATGTTCTCTCTTCCTAATAATAATAAAAAATAGCAACGATTTAATATTATTTGCTAAAAAATGACTCTGTACCAGACATACATCTTATACACATATTATCTCATTTTTGTGTAATTCTTAAAATATCCCTAAGGAGGGGGTATTGTTTTATTCTTCCCATTTTACAAATGACGAAACTTGAGTCTCTGCCGGAGGTCACACAGCTGGTGAGCGGCATTACCTCAGTCCTGATTTACATTTCTGGAGGACAGAGGGGAGGCGGGCACATTCCTGGCCACACCACGCTCCTGCCTCAGTCTACACTGGGGAGCACCACATCCACTTCCCTTTCCAAAGCTCGCAGAGGATGCCAGTTGAAAGGATGGGTATCTGGCTTATTGTTTTTCCCTATAGGAAGGTGCTTGTCCAAGTTCAGGACAAAAGCTTGTCACTGTCCTCCTAGAGGTGATCCCAGAGAGAGAGAGAGAGAGAGAGAGAGAGAAGGCCCCTCCTCCAGGCTGGGGTTTATCCCTAAATGCAGCATCTGGGTATCTGTCTCCCCTTAGCTCAGGTGAGCCCGAGGCAGTGACGGAGAGTCCTCTGCGTCCTTCTCAGGATCCTGAGTCTTGGAAGGAGGGGCAGCAACGGCCACGGAGGAAAAAAGGAAGGGCATCCCAGGGAAAGGAAATTGTGTGCAAAGGCCTGGGCTGGGGGGCGGGCAGGGAAGTTTCAGGGGAGATGGGGCAGAGCATGCTAAAGGAGGACCGGAGGAAGGAGTGGGGGCCAGGGGAACTGGAAAGAACCTGAGATTTCAAAGCCATCATCTAGCAACAGAACCAGAGGAACCGGGGGGGGGGGGGGGGGGGGGGGGGGGGGTAGGGCAGGGCTGAGGTGAAGCTGAGAGCGCGGGTCCTGCCAAGCAGGATGGGAGGGGTCTCTGCACAGTCAAGGGGCGAGAAGAGGGCAGGGAAGGGCAGGAAAGGAACTAACCCCCGGAGTTCCCAATCAGGCCCCACATGTGACGTTTGGGGGCCAACCCCAACCATCCTCTAAGTGACTGGAGCTAGCTGGCTGATGCTGGCAGGTCCCTGGGGTCACAGATGCCATGATGCGGCCTTCATCCAGTCTGCCTGTTTACGGACACCACACCTAGCTGAGGAATAACGGGGATCGGGAGTGCCCAGGGTGAGATCCAAGAGCTGCGTCACCACTGCCATGGCCCACCCCACCCAGATTTATAGGATCCAGTCATGGGAAGTGGTCCCTCCCATCTCACGAAGGACCGAACAGGAAGGGACACTTCCTGTCAGCAATGCCCAGGCCCTCCTCCGAGTCCAGGGACCACCCCCTACTGGAGGTGTAGGCAGGCGGTGGGCTCAGAAGAACAGGCCACCGTCATCCCTGCTGTCAGTGCGGGGCAGGCTCATCACACCAAATGAATGAACCTAAGAATCCCTGCCTTTTGGGAAGCTGGGGGGCGGAGCCGGGGCTGGCTCCTCCTCCACCCTTCAGTCACCAGCTTATGGATGCCCCGTCAGAGGGGGCACCTCAGATATCCTGAGGACGCTGAACAAGGCTCGATTCCTGCGTCCTGGGCCCACTGGGACCGGGGCAGAGACAAGCACCCTGACAGCCAGGGTATAAGCTGAGGGAGGGCTGCCCACTCTACCCTCTTCCTAGGGTTCCTTTGAGGAGGCCACATGGAGAGGATGTTCTAGAGGGCTTAGAGCTACTGGAGAAAAATCCATCAGGCGGGATTTTCCAGCCTTTCCAAACACATCCCCTCGCACTGTTGAAGTCAGAGACACAGCATGGTCTGGTACTGAAGGGTTTGGGCTCGGTAGCCGCCCCTGAGTTCAAATCTTGCTTTTACTACCTTCTAGTGGTATGGCAGTGTGGCCTTGAGTAAGTGACTTGACGTCTCGCATCTGCTGAGTGCCAGTGTGTAAAATGGGTGGTAAGGCCCTCCTCCCAGGGTTGTGAGATACAAGAGCTGTTGCCGTGGAGCACTCGGCCCCGGGGCCTGGCGCAGGAATAATGGTGGCCATTGCTGTTACCACTTCATCCCTCCGCAGGGGGCAACAGGGCTTAAATGAGTGGTGAACCCACACGAATCCTCTTCTGAGACTTTCATGGTATTTCTGAAATCATCTCATCGGCCCAAATCACTGTACCATTCAAGCATCAGAAAGGCAAGATGTCTCTCATGCGAACAGATGGGGAAGAAGACCCGGGCTTCCTCTTCCCCGCCTGCACCCTCACCTTGTCCAGGGGAATGTGGGGGGAGGCCAGGCTCCCAGCGCCAACCACAGCTCAGCCAGCCACCACCCTGGCCCTGGCAGCCCACAGAAGACAGGAGGGTTGGAGCAAGGAAGACTGGGTTTTGGGGGTGGGGAAAGTAAGAAGCTCTGAACTCCATGACTCACCAGGGGCTGGGCCGGAAGTGCAGGCGATGTGTCTGGCTGACTGGCAGGGGTAGCAAGTACCGGCTGCCTTTCAAAAGGAACGCCTCCCTCCCTGTCCTCTAGATAGCAGGATCTGTCCCCACAGGAAGATCTCCCAAGGTTTTTTTGCTCCTCAACCTGGATACCTGATCCCTCTGGGGCTCCCAGCAACCCTCCTTCCAATCTGCCCCTCAGTCATCTGTCCAGTAACCCCAAGGGTTCCCCACCACCAGCCAGCAAGTGGCTCCCCCATTTTGGCCTCCCAGGCACTTGGCCGGCTTCCCCTTTCACTTGAGCTTCTCCTCCGTCCCACTCAAGAATTCTCCACCCCAGGGGCGCCTGGGTGGCTCAGTCGTTAAGCGTCTGCCTTCGGCTCAGGTCATGATCCCAGGGTCCTGGGATCGAGCCCTGCATCGGGCTCCCTGCTCAACAGGAAGCCTGCTTCTCCCTCTCCCACTCCCCCTGCTTGTGTTCCTTCTCTCGCTGTGTCTCTCTCTGTCAAATAAATAAATAAAATCTTAAAAAAAAAAAAAAAAAAGAATTCTCCACCCCAGCCCAGCAAGCTTCCACATCATTCCCAGACAGCCTAGTCCACCTCCCGGGTCTCCCTCTCTGCTCCCATCCCTGCCTCTGCAAAGCCTGGTCACACCTAGCCTCCCTCCAGGGAGCCCTAGCGACCCTTTGCCCCCCCCACACTTTCTCCTGCCTCCAACACAAGTTTCGTTTCTCTAAGGATGTGGGTTACACTTCTACCCTCCCCAAGTACTTGGTTCAGCCTTGAGCACCAACGCGGCAATTAACAAAGACGTCTTCCAGCCACACTTTGTGGGTACCCTACGGAGGTGGAGAAGAGATGGATGCTGCCATCACACACAAACAAGACGCGGCCAACCTGCTGCCTCCCCGCCCCCAAGGGGTGCCGTGGTGCCTCCTACTCTCATCCCACTGGGCTCCCCTGCTGGTGGTCAGAGAGCCACTTGCAGACACGCCGGGCCCCGGGGTTAGTTCTGCCCCAGCAGCGCTGGCCTGCCAGGCCCAACCCATCTCCCCACAAGCGTTTCCCGGACTGTTGAGATCCAGTAAACTGTTCCCGGGACTACCAAATTCATCAGGTACAGGGGCATCAAGAAAGGAATTAGGCCTTGAGGAGGAGCATTCAGGGCAGAGGGGACAATGATGTGCAGGGACTGCACTGGTAGCAAACTTCTCACTCATGTTACTCAACAGCTGCTGTGGGGACCCATTCTCCCACCGCCACACCCCTAGCTTCCTCCCTGCCCATACCTAAGCTTCTGATGGGGGTGATCAAAGCAATACCACTGCGAAGGGGCCCCCTCCGAGGCTGTGGGGGCTACAAGTCCTGAGACGCAGCCCGAGGGGGAAGCCAGGAGAGGGGGGAACCAGAAGGTAGAGGAGACACTCCAGGCGTCGTCCCGGATGGGGCCCCTCACCACGCATTTCCAGCTCCCTCTGTCAAAAGCTCCATGGGGGAAAGGGCCGAGTCAGCACTCTAGCCACGACTCTCCCAGGGCCTGGCCTGGCTTTAAAATGTGCTCTGGGGCTCTTGGAATGGCCATCCTCCTCCAGCCCTCCCGCCCTGCCTGTCTGCTGAGTTCCTTCACAGAGAAGACACAGAAAAAGGGCCGGGAGGCGGGGGACAGCCGGTGTGCCTCGACTTGCGGTGGGTAGGGCGATGCTGCCTGGTTTGTGTCTAACATTCAACTCCAGGTGGGTCTGGAATTCAGCGGGGGAGAGCGCCTACTTGATGTGGATATGGTCCCTCCAGACCCCACCACTCCCATCCGCACAATCGGACAAATACGTGTCTTGGTCCTCGACGTCACGCCGGGCGGGCCAAGTGAGTGGGCATCGGCCATGGCTAGAGAGCCCAGACCCTCCAGGGGGCTGTTTGGGTTTTGCTCAAAACTGCAAACACTGCACTGACTGTCCCCTTTCACTCACCCCCGTCCCCAAATTAAACATCCAGCAAGACAAAGCTGGGCCCAGCACTGGGACTGTAATAACTACACTCCATGGCAGTTCCAGCTTTGACTCCTGCAACACACACCCCCCCTCCGGAAGTGGATCTTTCCCTTTAGCTCTCAGATTCTTGCTGAGGGGTCTGTCTGTCCCCACAAGTCCCTGTCACCCTCTGAAAGAGCAGAAAGAGAAGGCACAACTTCGGTTTTTTGTTTTGTTGGTTGGATTTTTGCATCTTTAGCAGCTCTTTTGGGGCCCAAGGTCTGTCTACACTGGAGGGGTGCCAGTTTGGTCAGAGCCACCCACACAACACCACACACACACACAACACGGCGCCCAGCTTGTCGCTGCATCCTGGGGGCACGAAATTGCCCCACAGAGCTCCCTTCAAACAGCGCGGCTGCCACATGCCACAAGCTGTCCTTGAAGGCCGAGTGTGGAAAATATAAACATCCCCGAGATGCCAGGAAGGGCAAACAAGCCCTGACGAATAATTCGAAAACAGTAATAACGCAGGGGTCCTGAGGCAAAGCAAGGAGACTGGCCTGGAGGGAGATCCCGGACGGACCCCTGGTTTCCCCGGACGCAGGTCTCCGGGCCCAGCGCAGCGCGGGCGCCGGGTGGTCCGGGGGCGGGGGCGGGGGCGGGGGTCCTCGCGGAGCCCGCCCTCTTCCTCCGAGACGGCTCGAGACCCCCGGGCTCCCCTCCCCCGCCGCCTGCCACATCTGGTTCCACTCAGGTCCTCCCCCACCTCCAGGCGCGCTCCTCCTCCCCTCTCCCCCCCACCCCGCTTCCAGAAAAGCGGAGACGATCTTTAAAAACCCAGTCTCACACACACACACACACACACACACACACGCACACGCACACGCACACGCACACGCGGTTCTGGAAAAAAAAAAGGAGGGAAAAGTCGAGAGCGGCCCGCTCCCCGGCGCGTCCTGCCCCCCGCCCGGCCCCCGAAGTTGGCCAAGTTGGCAGCGCCTTACCCGGGAGGGCGGCGGCGGCGGCGTCCCCAGGGGCGCCGGGGCGGCCGAGGTGCAGACCCCCGAGGAGCAGGACGCAGCGCAGCAGGTGACGAGGCCAGGGCGCGGGGGCCGGCCGGCGGGGCCCCATGTCCGCGGCGCGCCGCCGCGCTGGGGGACGCGGGGACAGAGGGTGCACGGGCGCGGCGCGCGGTGGCAGCGCGGGCGCGGGGCTCTGATGACCGCCCGCGAGGGGCTCACGTCTTCCTCCGGTCGGGACGAAGTGATGCCTCCCGGGGAGAAGAGGGGAGGAGGAGGGAAGGAGGCTGGCCGGGCGGAGGGAGGGCGGAGGGAGGAGCACAGAACCCGGGAGGAGGGTTTGAGGGGCAGAGGGGAAGGGAAGCGGGCAGCGTGGGAGGGGTAGGGGAGGAGGCGCGGGCGGGCGCGGGGCCGCGGCCGAGGCCGCAGAGAGCGCCAAGGTGGGGAAAGAAAGGGGAGGCGGAGAGGAGGATCTGCGGGGTCGAGGAGGACCCCGGCGTGCGCTCTTTCTCTCGCTCTCCGTCGCCCTCCCTCTCCCCACCTTCCCTGTCTTCTCAGTCCGGGCTTGAAGCCCCAGACGCTGCGTCACAACTCCCCGGCTGGCGCGGGCGGGGAAGCAACTGCAAAACTTTCCGCAAACTTCGGCGTGGCGGGACCTGGGTTGCGAGGCCCGGTGGGGCGGAGGCGCGCGGCCGACCCAGGCGGCCAGACTCGGGCCGCGGGCGCCCCCTGTATCCCGCCTTTCTGCGGACGTCTGCAGCCGGCGAGCATCCGCCACCTCCACGCCTAGGAGGACCCCTCCCCCGGTCTGTGGGGAGAGGGGCGGAGCCCAGGGCTCGGCCACCAGGGCGAAGATTGGGGGAGGGGGAGGTAAGGGCCCCTGCCATGTGCCGCGCGCAAACACTTGCACGTCTTGTTTTAGCATTTGCGTGACCCCGGGGTCAGC
This sequence comes from Callorhinus ursinus, assembly GCF_003265705.2. NCBI lineage: Eukaryota > Metazoa > Chordata > Mammalia > Carnivora > Otariidae > Callorhinus > Callorhinus ursinus. Next base: position 9,406,110 of record NW_027397112.1, read on the forward strand.
GTCCCTGGCGCAAAGGGGTGCAGTGCTTTTGCTAGTTGGGGCTGTATCCAGAATCCAAGGGAAAATCTGTGCACCGAACGTCCCAGCCGACAGACATCCTCACTCTCACCAGCAACCGTACTGCTGGCCGGTCGCGAAGAACCAGATGAAAATTTCTTAAAAGGGAAGACAGTCCACAGTTATTCCGTATTATGCAACAGGTCACCGCAGTGCAGAGCACTGGACTGCGAGTCAGGATATTGGAATCTAGCCCCAGCACTACCTCTGAGTCCCTGAGCGGCTCTGGCAAAGTCGCTTGAGATCTCTAGGGTCAGAGTAAATACAAAGGAGATTCACGTTCTCCCACCACGAGTAATCAAATAAAAAACACTATGAAACGGTAATATAACTTTTATTGTTTCCTATGCTGTCCCCCTCGGTGTTATTTTTGGAAATAACAAACTCAATTTTTTTTCCTCCTTTGTAACTACCCTTGCCTTGGATAAATCTTTCCCCCATCTCTGCAATAAGGGTACAGGGGCCTGAGGGGCATCTGAGTGGCTCAGTTGTTAAGCGTCTGCCTTCGGCTCAGGTCATGATCCCAGGTTCCTGGGATTGAGCTCCGCATCGAGCCCAGCCCTGCGTCTAGCCCCGCATCGGAAGATGCAGGAAGTCTGCTTCTCCCTCTCCCACCTCCCCTGCTTGTGTTCCCTATCTCGCTGTGTCTGTCAAATAAATAAAAAAAATCTTAAAAAGGGGGGGGGGGTACGGGGGCCTGGGATGCTCATTTAGCCCTATCTTTACTGGGCTGAGATTCTTGGCAAATGTCAGTCCAGAGGCTGCAGGGCGCTGCAGTGATCACCCACTGAAATCTCCTACAGTCCACCCCTGGAAAAGATCCCTACTATCCATACTTTGGCCCTAAAAAATGGTTAGAAGCCAGGCCAAGGAAGCCCCTGGCACTGCACAGCTGGCTCAAGCCAGTCTGACGGAACCAAGTCCGTTCTGGTGACTCACTGTGGCTTCATTGCCCTTTGGGACACATCTTGGTGTGGCATGTCTCAGGATCCCAGTGCTCTGCGGGGCGGGCTTGCATACCATTCTCTTGGCCTCTCCTTTCTCACAGTCCTGTTATCTACAGGGTTTGAGAACTGGCCAGCTTCACTAAGTGCTCTTTTGCCGTCTTGAGAGCCCAAATCACAGGATGATGCTTCTCAAAGTCATCTTATAGGCTTCCCTCTGCTCACTTATCTCTGGATGTGCTGGCCACCGTCCTCACCAAGGGGCCCCCTTTCCTCCGAAAGGGAACTCAGGCAAGATACCCAAGGAGCCCTCCAGGTTTCCGAAACAAGATTGGATCTCCCTTCCCCACCATTTCGTCCCACCAACAGGGCAGAAGCCAACTACCTGGCATCACCAGTGAGTCACGTGGGTCCAGAGTCCACTACTGTGCGGTTTACACAGTACACACAGAGCCCCCAGTACACAGGAGGTGCTCTCTCATTTCTTCGTTCACCCACTCAGCAACCACTGATGGCTAGCCCTGTGCTAGCTGCTGGGGAAACCAAGATGAACACACACTCATATCCCTAGAAGAGTTTTGGTTTTTTTTAAATTATTTATTTATTTATTTGAGAGAGAGAGAGAATGAGAGATAGAGAACACGAGATGGAAGAGGGTCAGAGGGAGCAGCAGACTCCCCACTGAGCAGGGAGCCCGATGGGGGACTTGATCCTCGGACTCCAGGATCATGACCTGAGCCGAAGGCAGTCGCTTAACCGAGCCACCCAGGCGCCCGCCCTAGAAGAGTTTTATGTAGTGGGGAAAATCTGACCCAATTTTGGCCATATTCCGATGGCCCCTCGGGCTGAGAAGCGCGAGTGCGTTGCACTCTCAGGGACAGATGTCTGTCCAAGTCTCTGAGGCCCTATTCTGGTCTCTGCTGAGCGTGAGACTTCCTGCTCCAGCGTGTCAGGGCCCACATCTGCGGCCCACCATGTGTGTTAGATCTTGAGTTCGCAGGGCAGAGAGCTGGGCCATGTCTGGGCCATTCTCCCTGGAGAATCCAGTCATCCCCCAGTGCTTAAAGATCCTGCACACCAGCAGCTGTCAAGGGGACATGGTCCCAGCCTGCGGGAGTGGTGAGTGTAATGAAAGGGCTGGGGCTTTCGGAAGGACCCTTCACTAGCAACCAGGCCCTCATCTACTTCCACAGAGGGGCTAGTGTCCTCTGTGCCTACAGCTTCCTCACCATTCCTGTTAAAGCTCAGCTGAACAGCCATTACATTACTATGTGCCAGGCATTGGGCTAGGTGCCGGGAACTGGTACAGTCTGTGACCTGGTCCGGGAGAGTTTTGCCAGGCTGGTAGCTGCTGTGGTAGAGTCGATACTGAGGAATGGCTCTCCTTCAGACCCGGTTAGCCAGCAAGAGGCACTGTGGGTTTGCTGAGTTCATCACAACCGGTTTAGGGCAACAATTCCTACCTTGTTCTGAGAATTAAATGTTACGTATAAAGGGATGGCACAGCCCCTGGATAAAAATGCTCAGGGACTGTTCATCCCCTCCCTGCTTCCCACCTTCCTTTGCCACTTGAACATCAGGGTGTCTCCCTTACTTCTTATCCCCCCAGCCTGCCTGCCCCTCTACTTGCCCAGTACCCGACTGTCCATGAGAGCTGCACACGTCAAGTTTGATCAGGACTGCAACACTGGGTGCTTTCTTTTGCCGGCGAGAATACAACCTTCCTCCCTGTCTGAACATCTCATATTAAATGATATACAAAATTGGTATTCTGGGGTGTAACCAATCCAGGTAGAAGCAGCTCAGTGCTTACTCAGGCCGGCTCATAAATGCATGCCTATAAACGGCCAAGCATGGAGTGATGGGATGAGTCCAGGCCTGGGGGCTGCAGCTGGACTGGAATTCCCGTTGTCATTTCTCACTACGTATCCCTGGAGCAAGTCACTTCCCTTCGGAGGCCTGGAGCCCCAGGGTGTGCACGTTTTGGTGTCATTACTCACTGTGCTTCAGGCTCCTCTTGCTTTAGTCTTCTCTTCCCCGATTCTGGGGCTCAGCAGACTCTGCAGCTGGAGGGTACCCGGGGTGGGGGAGGCTGTGGACACCCCCAGCAGGCCAGGCCTACAACGGAAACTTACGAAAGGAGAACACAAGACAAGAATGCAACTGGATGGGCGTGGAGGATAGGAGGATAGGAAGATGTGGTCAGTCCTGACCTAGAGAACGGGGTGTGATCCCATAGGGGCGTATGAGATTCTCCTCACCCTGAGCCTTTCCGAGCCAGGGGCCGACCTCTGTTCCCACCACCTCTCCCCTCTCCCTGGGTTCCGCCCGCAGCTCAAACTCTCGGGTCTCCACTCGGGCAATCCACCCTTTGAGTCCTTTAAGACAAGCTACCTGCTTGTCCGCAGCATGGAAGATCTCAGAAGGGAATGGGCTGAAGAGGGAAGGAAGAAGGCAGGATGGGATTCAGACAGACCCAAGGTTCAAGGTCTGGCTCCTTCTGTTGGAGAACATCGAGGAGGGTCCCCCTGCTCCCCGGAGGGCCACTGAGTTTGAATCCACTTGCTTTCAGGCCAACACTTGTATCAGAAGAGACTGTTCCTTTAAAGGGACTCCAAGTCCCAGCCCTTCCTTTCTTGAGGGGTCAGAGACAATCACCGCACGACCCCTCCCCCTCCAGAGAAGCAGGCTGTGCAGACTCCCTCGCCAGGAGCTGTGGACTCCCCGGTGGAGGGGTTGCCACGGAAGGCCCGCGGCCGTCAGCAGGGCCTTGGAGTAAGCTCAGAGCAGGCGAGCTCAGGACTGGGCCGAGTCCAGGTTGTGGGCTGCAGCCCAGGCCACAAATCCAATGTCTCTAGGATCCTTGCTGGCTCCGGTCTTGACTTGGGAGGCTTTAGCAGGTCAGAGGCAAGCTGGCCAAGGGGGTCCAGAGAGGAGCAGAGGTGGGACTGAGGGACCACAAGGAAGTGGGGCCAGCACTGAAGAACCAGCTGCAATTGGATGGGATATAGTTCCCAGAACCCTCTGCTGCCTTACCCGGCTGGTGCCAGAGCCATGGAGAGAAGGATGCCACATCTTCCTGTCTGCTCTCAGGGGCCACTCCCAACCTGAAGGTGCAGTTCCTCTGAGCCTAGCCTTGCACTGAGGGTGGGGCTGAGCCAGTGAGGCCTACCCCGGTCCAGGGCTCTGGCTTCCGCATCTCCCTCTTCAAGATGGCATCTGATGCTGTTTCCTGGTCCCTGACTCCCTCTCCGCAACTCAGGAAGGATAGGCAGAGGTTTTCTCTAGTGTCAGACTCGACCCTCCAAAAGCAAGACGGGGCCCAGTCCCAGCCAACAGCCTCTGTGGCTTTCGCTGATTCTGGCCCGGAGGCAGAACAGGGGTGAGGTGGCTTTGCAGACATGGAACCTCCCCAAAACATCCTTTCCACCCAAGGCCCTGGTGGAAGAGAGCCGCTGACCAGAAAAGAAGCCAGGCGGCTGCATCCAGCTGACCCACCATCCCACCCCAGCTCCAAGAGGACAGCCCGAACTTCCAGAGCCCCAAGTGACATAGCAATAAGGGGACTGGGGCTCCAATGGGTGGTGACCAGCATTTTAAAAATGAAATTAAACAGAAAATATCAGAGTATATTGCACATGAGCTAACTTCTATTCTGTGAAATATGTACTGGGTTGAGATGTTAAGGGTTTCTTACTGTGGGTTGCCATCAAACAAATTAAACAAGAATATTTGGGGTGTCTGGCTGGCTACATAGGCTCCCCGGCTGCCCCTGCCCAGCTCTGATCTGCTCACTCCCGGACCGGCCCCAACTTCCTCCTAGGGTCTCACATCTGAGGTCCCTCACCACCACCAGTGCAGCCCTACCCCTTCCCCTCCTGGGCCCCATGCTTCAATAGACCAAACTACTTGTTCTTTCAACAGGCCCTAGGCCCACTGAGGGGCCGGTTCTCATGATGCCAAATGAGCACAGACATGTGATGAGGCAAGAGATAAGGGAGATGTCTACAAAGTGAGGTGACAGTCCAGAGACAGGCAGGCTGCAGGGGACACCTGAGCTGAGTTTCCAAAGAGGGTCAGATGGCCAAGGCAAGTGAACAGTATTTGCAAAGGCCTGGAGGTGTGAGAGAGCATGGGGGTGGGGGGAGAGGTGTTGGAGGGGCAAACATGCTCTATGGGAGAGCCCAGAAAGTGTGAAGGACCCTGTGTGGCAAACCCCCAACCCTTCTCATTCTCTTTAATTCTGCCAGCTTCCAAAGCCCATCTCAGCTTCATTTCCCAACTCCTCAGAGACCCCATCTTGCTCTTACAGAATTTAGCAGCTCCCAGCTTTCATTTATTACATTTAGCTTCTCAATTATAACCTTCCTTAAAGCAGGAGCCGAGTCTGATGTACCTTTTTCCCTGCCACAGCACCTAGCCCAGCATATTCTAAAGAGAAGGCTCTCTGTGTTTTCAGTAGGTGCATGAAGTTTACAGAACCGGCGATCGTAGCTCAGAGCGTGAGCACCCAGCCTAACCACTAACCACGCAGCATGTTCAGAGTTACGACCTCAAACACAGTCCGCACTTGGGGCTCTCCTGTTACCTTGTTCTGGATACAGTTCTGTCTAGTTAATGTGGAGAGGAGGAGCCGGGTTAGTGTTAACGTTGTGAGCAGGGCTCTGAAAGAGTCTGTAGATGTAAAGAACCAATGGCTCCTGAAATTAATTTGTAGGGAAAGACCTTCCTTCCCATGTTTCCCAGTGGCTGCTCTTCTCTCAGAGTCCAGAGCCAGGCTGAAGGGCTCCTTCTAGAATAGGCCAAGGCCCTTATTGGGGGACCTGTGACATGAAGGCAGCATCTAGCAACACCCTCTGCCTTTTACTTTTTTCAGTTGCCAAAAACAACTTCACGTCTCCCAACCCTCCAAGCCTTATAGCAACTTGAGGCGGCCAAGGTAGAGGGGGCCATTCCTGCCTGTCCATTAGGACACTGAGGGACAGGAAGACAGAGTTGGCCAGGGCTGGGGTAGGGCAGGACTTTCATTTCCTCACCTGTAAAGAAGACGGCACGATCAGACTGTGCAGGGGAGCTGAGGAATGACTGTTCTGTGAAGCCATGCCCCCACTTCCCTACCTAAGTTCAGTCCTGGCCCAGGACTGCAGAGGCAGGGCTGCGGCCCAAGCCCTCTGGGTCTCCCGCTGGGTCTCTAGACTTCTAAGGCTGGCTGTGAGGGAGTCTGGGAGAGCAGAGCCCTAGACTACTGCAAGATAGCTTCCAACTGGGAACCAAGGCGCAGCCTCACCCACAGCAGGCTGCCCAAGGACTGCACTCAGAGACTCCACAAAATTTTCAAGCTTGTAGTCCCTCCCCATTCAATCCTGCTCCACCTATTACCAGTTACCAAATCTCTCTGGGACTGTTTCCTCATCTGCAGAATCAGTGAGATACTCCTACCTTGTCTACCCCGAGGCTGTGAAGCAACACAGCCGAAACTTCCCTACAAAGCACCAGTGTTAGAGCCCTTCCCTTCACTCTGACACTGCGCCCGGTGCCCCCCAACTGCAGGTGTCCGGAGGCTACTGAGGGCTGGGGTTACCCCAGTTCTCTAGCTAAGCACTTCCCTCTAGACCAGCCAGCCGTTCTGACCCCTTCACACTATGGGGGTCTCCTGCCCAGTGACACACACACACACACACACACACACACACCCCTCTGCTGACTCCAGCCTGTCTCGGGCCCCTGCTGTGCAACCCCAGCACAAAAGGGCTCTTGTATTCCCTACCCCCACCAGGTCCCCGCCTCTGGCAGGTTCCCCCAACCCACCCGCAAAGCTCCACAGCAGCCAGAGCCCCTCACCACTCCCTCCTTAACCCTCCTCTCCCTGCAATCCCTCCGCTCTCTCTACCCTCACCCCTTCCGAAGAGCTCAGTCCCAGGCTCCCCTCACCCCTGACTCAGAGTGCCTGGCTGTATTCCCAAGCCCACCCAGGTCGGACCCAGGTCACAGCTCTCTCCCGCAGCCCTGGACCCTTCAAGTTAAAAAAAAAAAAAAGAAGAAAGTGCTAAGTCAATTCACAATAAGGTACCGGTGAGTTGATAATGTATTTTAAAGAAGGTCAAGGGTGAGAAGCTTTGCCCAAAGGAGTGAATGACTATTGAATGTATTGTTAGGTCCCAAGGCACCAGTATAAGGGATCTGTTGTACGGGCACTCCTGAGGCTCCCCATACAGGAAAGTACACATGACACTGGTCCCAGGACAGGCCAGAGCTTAAGATAGATTTTTATCTCTAACACAGAAAATAAAACCGACTCCTCTGTTTTCAGCCCGGTAAGTTTTAGACAAGGCCCTATGGCCACACCCTCCAACTGCCCCACCCTTATTGCAGCAGCTGACTTGTGACGCTCAGGGGGCTAGGTCTAGGCGCCTGGGAGACGGACTGGGGGAGGGGGCGCTGAGAACGTGAATTTCTAACAGGTTCCAGGTGATGCTGATGCCCCAGGCCTGGGAGCTCCACTGGCCTATAAGACGCTCCTCTCAGATTCAGCCAGAAGCAGTCGTGGATCCGGGTAAGAGGAGACCGCTGACCTCACAGGACAAAGGTTGATAGGGAATCTCAAGTCAAAGGGGAAGGCTCCTGAGAGGTCTGCATCACTTCCCCCAGGCCAAAGGATCTCCTGACCACCTGGCAAGTAGAAGGACTCTGAATCGCCACCAGCACACTTGGGCGGGTGCGGGGAGGTCCAGGCCCAGCCATCCTACTTACTGAATCTCGTGATCTTTCTGTAAAGCACACTTTTTGTCTCCCCTCTTGCGTGCGAGGCACTTTATTATACCTACTATTTCCACTCCTTACAGCCATGCAAGGAGCTATTCCTGAAGCTTGCAGAGGTAGGATCTGAATCAGACCCACTTCTAAAGCCCAGGCTCTTAACCTCCAGGTGATTCTGCCTTAAGAAATGACAGCAGAACAGTTAATTTTAGGAAGCAGAGACTCCCCATACCTCAACTAGTGTGTGTTCCATGTCTCTCCCTCACTTACCCCGGGGCTGATTTTAATTACAGACAGAGCTAGCTTGGGCAAGTGGAATGATGATTAAGTGGGAGGGGGGAGGGGCAGAGATTCTCAGAAAGCAGAACTCACCAAGGTGGGTCAAGCTAGGTGTAAACTTCACCTTCTCAGAAGCGAGGAGCTGGACCCGATGCTTACTTCTAGCTCTAGGATTCTAAGAGATGACTACTTTTAAAGAGAATTATTTTCTAAATTAAGAAACACATGAGCTCCTTGTCTGCTCATCTTCTCAGCTGAAGGAAAGCCTGTTCTCACAGCGCTAGAGGAAGGCAGGCAGCAAACCCTCATAAGGCAGTGTGCAGGTGTGCCCGGGTCAGCCACAGAAATGGGGTGCACACGGGCTCTCAAGATCAAGTCTCCAGGTAAAGCCGCCCATCTTCGGATGGAGAAGTCGGAGCCCAATTCCTTCCCTTCCCTTCCTGGGGCCCAGAGCCTTCACCCCTGGACTGTGAGCCGACGGCTGGGCCCTCCCTATCCTGCTCACTGCTGTCTTCCCACCAAGCATGAGTTATCAGCACATCGGAGCTACAAAAGGTGTTGTATGAATCGGCACGTTGCCAACATGCCTGCAGTGTCCGCTGGGACTCAGCAGCAGGATTTCCCTACCTACCCGCCCCCTAGATGCTCAGAGCCCTGTCAGAAGCTGAAGAACTAGAGTAAAATCAAGAGGCTAGGAGATTCACTTCTTAAAACTTATTTTAATATCCTCCCCGCCCCCCCCACCCCAAATTGGGAAAGTCGAAAACAGTCTGGCTGGGTTTAATTACAAATTAATACACATTTTTTGTCATTGTTTAAAGTAAATCAATTGTGGCAATAAGGGATTATCCTTGGAAAAAGTGAAACCCATATTAACAAAATATGTCATGGAAGAAACCCACTTAGTGATTTCACTGGCTACTTAAAAATCTAGAAAAAGTCAGCATTCTGCATGTTCTCTGGGGCTAGCCCATGTAGTGGAAAGAGGCCTTGCCCAGATTCAAGCCTTAAGTCCAGTCAGCTCCAACGAGGTCCTAGACCCAAGGGAAGCAAGGAGAGAGGGCATCCCTTCTTCAGGAGGGCAGAAAAGGTAGATCAACAAAGTCCTGCAGCTCCACTTACAAGCCCAGGGGGAGGAGGCAGGAAGTTAGAGGGAAGGCTTAAAGATGCAGCATTCTTTCAACCTTAAAAAAAAGAAAAGCTGGGGAAAAAAAAAAAAAAGGTCTTGCAAGATCACTGACTGAGGAGAGAAAACAAGGAATAGAACTTAATACTCTGAGTCAGTCTCGACTCCTCCATCTCTTCACGCATGCCACACACCATCCTTCCAGGGCGCTCAACCTTTGAGACCCATAGGGACTCTCTGCTTACTAGCCTGAAAGTCATGGTTAGAAAAAGGTACCACACACATACATACACACGTATGTCACGTGTTAACACGTGTATAAACACCTGCGATAAAATGGAAATCTGGAAGAAAAAATTTATCTGTAACAACTTGGAAAGCTGGGCGCGCCAAGGGCTCCCGGGCTGACTTCCTTCCATTCAGAGTTCCGCAAGACGGTACCTCCCCACCATCGTCTCTCCAACTGGGATCCAACTCCATCTTTCCCTAAGAGCACCTGGCACCGAGGGGAGCAGGGCGGGGCACAAAACCAACACAGGTGCCAGCAAGTGTCCCCGGTGACACGTTTCACATGTGAAAGAAAGACTCTGAGTTCTGTGAGAGCTCTCTAGCCTTCCTGACTTCCCTCCCCCTGCCCAGGGGACACACATGCCTGGATGCTGCATCTTTAAATATTTCTGGCTCAGCCCTCTTGCCACATATGTCAGTAACATTCCAAGCTGGCTACCACATGCTCAGGCTCTGGCCTCCTCCCCTCTCTACTGTCGAGTGCTCTGCTGCTTCAAGGGCACAGTGGGGCCACGCATCTCCCATTTCAGCTCCGTCTTCAGTTGATCACACATCTCAGAAACAACCAAATGTAAGGGGGGGAAAAAAGAGTTCCAAAAGAATGTTCATATTCGAAATACCTATCTCCCTGGGATTTTTTTTTTAACTTCACTTGATCAATCTATTAAAGTGAGTTAGACAAAGCGTGTGTGCACATGCACACACAGACACACACCAGCACACACCCACAAAATGTAGAGGGCTGGAGGTTGTTTCCTGCCAAAAGATCTAACAGAGGAAAGCTTATGCGCTGATCAAGTTTTAATATCGTGGTTACAAGAAAGGTACACCGTCTAGCAAGCACACAGAGACCACGGGGAGGACCTCCCGATCCCTAGAGCATTTGGCTCCCCGGCCCATTTTCTGCCTACCTCTGGAACAGTTTTTGGATAGCTACTGCATTCAGAGAATCCAAGAGGACTGCATGGACAGATGAACCTTTATTTAAAAAAATAGCACTTCAAATAAATTAAAAGGGACAACCGTCAAGTGTTCAAATTGTGAAGAAAGAGTTGAAAACCTAGAGACTCCAAGCTGCGGGCTTCTAACCTCGTTCTTTGTCCGACGGCAAAGCCCCACACACCTCAGTCCTCCCACTTGACACCTTCCCTGCTGAGATGAGGGAAGCGATTGCAAACAGGAGACCAGACGGAGGAGAAAGCTGCATCTGACTGGAATGAACATTGCCACGTACTTGCTAATACGGGTTTCACTTTATGACCAAATGTATTCTTTCAAAAATAAAAAAGGGGGAGGGAGGGAAGCTGCATGTTTTTAAAAATTGAAATTATTTAGGGATAAAACACTAACTCTAGTGCCTTTAACGGGCAATAGCAACTTTTTTCCTCCGAAGTCAAACACCATCCCCAGCTGAGCCTTTGTGCTACAAGCTTTTCAGGAGATGTTACCTAAACTTTATTAAAAGAAAAGAACAAGTTTAAATATAGACACTGGACTAGCCCAGTCTGTATTTTCAAGTCCACATTCTTCATCTGAAGCACTGCATCAGGGACCCCCCCTGAGTCTGCATGTTTTCAAGTTCACAGTACATGGAACCAGTTTTTCTTTTTAATTTTTTCCTCACTCAGAGCAGCCACATGCAGTGGCCGTTGACGCCGGAACCTCGGGCGGGGCCTTTTCCTACGAGGCCTGGCCAGAGCTGCCCAAGGTTTCTCCTCAATGAGAATCGATGCTGTCATGCTCTATGGATGGGAAAAAAGCAAGAAAATAAAAGCACCTGGTACAGGTTTCATGAGATCCATTCGGATTCGCTATGTCCCAAACCCGCTGCTGAATGCCATTTGTCCACTTTGTGTGTGCTGAACAGTTCGCGGCCTAGGAGTGGGTCTCAATTCGAAGAACTGTTATTGGACGCCCCCGAGGTCGATGCAATAGCAGCTCCAGCAGGGCTACTCGTGGAGACCGACTTTCGGATGTGAGGCAGCAAGTAGGGGTCACAGGCCAGCTGCTGGACATCAATGCGGTCCTCCTTTCGGTAGGCTAAGCATCGTCGAATAAATGCCTGAAAGGAAAGGTTCTTGAAGAAGCCTGAGGCAGATCACCCTGGTGCCCCCAGAGGGAACCCTGAGGCTCTGTAGCAGCTGCCAGGGCCCAGCCCCGGAGCAAACGTCTTCTACAGAGAAGGGGCTCAGGGCCCTTCCCAGAAATCCCCAGGCACACCCAGACTGGACCAGGCAAGGAGACGCATGGGCAGCCACACCTCTCTCTGGCCACGGACTACTTCCCCGAAGGACGTGGCCGAGCCATTCCTGAGGGGGAATGGGGCATGACCCAACCTCTAAATACCTCTGTCCCCAGAGGACAAAGACCAACGCAAAAACCACTCCCTCTCTGCCTTGGCCAGTTTACCCGGACACATCTATCTTCACGGTCCTGCGTGTACAAACCATGGCCTCACGTGAACTTTCTACTTCCTGACGAAGTGAAAACTGCGATGACAAGCCACTACCACAGGCAGGGTGAGGAGACCCACACTTACTAACACTACAGTGTGTCACAGATTGGTACACTTCCCCTGTGTATCTCGTTCTTCCTTGCAATGATCAGGCACACACCTAAGTAGTAAAGGAAAACCTGAACAGGACTTGTCTCCCCAAGAGTACTGCAGACATAGAATCATACTGTTGAGTTGGGTTTCATTCAGAATCCTAATTTACTACCAACATGGAAGTTTCCTTTGTGCTAGGTATGAAGGGCTACACAGGCTCAGTTTGTACAATTCTTATCACAAGGGCCCTTAAACGATGATCTATCTTTTCCTATTTTTTAACCAGACAGTTCTATTTAATCAGAGTCTTGTAATTATTTAAATAAATACATTGATTTTTAAAAATCTAAAATGTCATTATCACCTTCAGGCCATACTTTACATTTGGATGATGCTAATGTCGCAATGTAGGTCCATCGATTATAACAAATGTCCCACTCTGGTGCAGGAGGCTGTGCATGTACAGGGACAGGGAATACATGGAAACTCTCTTATTTTCTGCTCAATGTTGCCGGGAGTCTAAAACTGCTCTAAAAAATATAGTCTAGGGGCGCCTGGGTGGCTCAGTTGATGAGCGTCTGCCTTAGGCTCAGGTCATGATCCTGGGGTCCTGGGATCGAGCCCTGCATCGGGCTCCCTGCTCAGCGGGAAGCCTGCTTCTCCCTCTCCCTCTCCCTCACTTGTGTTCCCTCTCTCGCTGTGTCTCTGTCAAATAAATAAATAAAATCTTAGAAGAAGAAAAAAAAAGAAAAACCAATCTTTAAAAAAAAATAAAAATATAGTCTAACAAAGTCTGTTAAACACACAAAACACCTAAAACAAGATGTAATGATTTTTTTTCCATGTTTAATTAATAAAAACCGAAAGTAGAGCAACAATCCTGCTTTTCCAAAATCAAACACACCTAGAGGTAGCTGCCTGATTAAAGTATTTGGAAGATAAAAACAAACTCACAGAAATAAACTTAATAATCCTTGGCCTTTAAAAACGAACCTTTCTTAGTGAGATATGAAACAGGAGTTAAATGGGTTACCTCGAGTTGGATAGCATAATTACTGGTCAAATAATTCCACCTTGACTTTTCTTTCCACACAGCCGCCAGGGCAGGCTTTTGAAACAGGGATCAGATCACAGAGCTGCCCTGAGTAAAACCTTCGAGTGTTTCCCATCTGTCCGGCTGCCTCTCCCACTGACCACCCTCTCCTCCGCTCTGCCTGCTCTGCGGATCTGCTAGGCTTGCACTTACATCTCAGCTGCACGCACTTCTCTGCTTGGACTATTCGTCTTCCAAATCTACACATGGCTCCCACCTTCACATCACTCAAGACTGCTCATTGGTCACTTCACCACTGAGGCCGTCCCTGACCAGGCCATCAAAAAAGGAGTTCCTGCCCCTCCATCTTCTCACCTGCATTTATTTTTTACCATCTGAGATGGATCTGTTGCTAGTTATTGCTTGTCTCACCTGCTGGAACAGAAACTCCTGACAGGCAGGGACCCCATCTGTAGTTCACTGCTACACACTCACCATTATTCCCTCTCTGCCACCCTGACAGGGCCTAGTTCTCACCAGGCACCCGAAGCAGTTATTGTAGGAGGAGAGGGGCGAACAGATTCAGAAGGAGGAGGTTTTGAATGACTCCTGACTTTTATACTGATAATCCATCCACTATTACCCAGAGAAGTAATACAGTCACTTCCTGCTGGTCACAACTTACCTTTGCTTCTGGTGTTACCACTGGCTTTGGCGGGAACTGCACTTCAGTAGCTTTAAGAATAGTATTTTCTTGTAGAATGTCTTGCTGGGACTGGTTGTGGCCAAAAGGCTATCATACAAAAACAAAACAAAGGTGGGCCTCTGGTTAAAATTAAAGAGAACACAATTCAAAACCATAGGGAAGGGAAAGAAAACATGCCTCAGTGAGAACTGCTAGAAAGAACTCTGGAGATGGTCTCCTCTCTCTCTTTTTATAGGTGAGGGGTAGAAAGGCTCAGAACTTAATAACATGCTCACAGGACAACATCAAGGTTAAGGCGTAACTGGGACGGGAAGCAGCATCTGTCATATCATGACACCTCTGTTCAGCTTTGCTTACAGCCAAGAAAAAGAACATTCCAGAAGGAACCAGCAACCTCTTCTCCCTTGAGTGATACCTGTAGGCATAAGTAATACATAACACGTGCCACTGGCAGACCCAAGACACAGGTAAAAAGAGATGGAAAAGGAAGTAAAAGAGAAGGAATAAGTACAAACCGAGGGGGGGGATGGGGGGGCTGAGGCTATTTAACGGCTTCATCTGTACCCCAATGTGCCGTTTTCTTTTCTTTTGCCCCCCCCAAAGGTTTTATTTATTTGAGAGAGAGCGTGCGGGGGTGCGGGGTGGGGAATCTTCAGCAGATTCCTCACTGAGCGAAGAGCCTGATTGGGGGGGGGGGGGATCCATCTCATGACCCTGAGATCATGACCTGAGCCAAAATCAAGAATCAGATGCTTAACGGACTGTGCCACCCAGGAACCCCAATTTTCTAATAAAGTCTTAAAATATAAGTTCAAGCCTAGTGTCATCTCTACAGTGCTTGTACATAACCCCTACCAACATTATCAGCAGCACTTCCACATCATCAGAGTACTAAGTAATAATTAACAACTCCGGGGGCGCCTCCCTGGCTCAGTCAGTAGAGCACGCAGCTACATCTCAGGGTTGTGCGTTCGAGCCCCATACTGAGTGCAGGGATTACTTAAAAATAATAATAATTAACCCCTATGGCTGGTTCTATAGTTACCTTTAGAGAGGTAAGATAAACAAAGACCAGGGAGAAGTTAAAGAGGAAGCTGAAATCGGAACGAAGAGCTTGGTCTAGGGATTGTAATAAAAATATTAAGAGTCCGAGGAAGTTGCAGAACTCCCAAATGGCTTATAACCACAACCTACACTGTCGGGACCACCGACAAACTTCAATTATTTATAACACACTGACAGCAAAAGTTTTAGTATACACGCACTGGATCCTAGTAGTATGTTTATTTGTAAGGTAGTAGGCTCATAAGGAAAACACAAATGTGAAAATTCATTAGGTATAGTTTACTACCTAGGTTATTATGTGTCCAAATGATCTATCACCTTGATCCAGAGGTAACAGTGAATACTTTCTAACACTACATCTCCCTAGTACAGAAAATAGAAAGCATGCTTTTATTAATAATAGCTTTAACTAATGGGATGGCTGGGAATAAAGAGCCCTGTAGATATTTCAAGTTTCAGTTCTTGGGACCTTAAAGAATGGCTCCTGGAGGGGTGCCTGGGTGGCTCAGTCGTTAAGCGTCTGCCTTCGGCTCAGGTCATGATCCCAGGGTCCTGGGATCGAGCCCCGGGCTCCCTACTCTGTGGGAAGCCTGCTTCCCCTTCTCCCACTCCCCCTGCTTGTGTTCCCTCTCTTGCTGTGTCTCTGTCAAATAAATAAATAAGCAAACAAATAAAATCACATGCGTCGGCGAGACTAACATTTAAAAAAAAAAAAAAAAAGAATGGCTCCTGGAATGACTGTATACTTTAAATAAACTATTTCATATAATTCCTTGTATATATTATCAGAAACAAAACATACCCTGGATCTAATTGAAAACAGCAAAAACGCATGTTTTCAATAGCCCAGTGGAATTCATTAAGTACTCTAGGGTTGAAAAGTTCTGCTTATGCATAAAGCTTTTATTATTGTCTGTATTTTCTTCAAACCACAACTTTCAGGATTCCATTCTGTATAACCAAATGATTAATTCCAAGAGAATAATCGACACCATGCCAGTGTGTACATGCAGCCCAAGACAGACGTCAAGCCACCACATCTGACCTTCTTCCTTACCTTCCTTCCATAAAGACACTGGTAGAAGATCACACCCACTGACCAGACGTCAACTTTATTTGAGATCTTTGGTGGCTCTTTCCCAACCACAAAACACTCTGGTGGTAAATACCTGGGACAAAAAGAAAATAAAAATTCTTAGAAAAATGACTGTATAAATCTAGGACATGTATAAAAAGGCAAAGTAGGAGACCATGCGGGAAATAAAAGTATCGGAATTTTAACTGAAATTTTGCCAAAAAAGCAACTGGGCCTAGCTGGGGAAAGTCAGTGAGAAGACACTCTAACTTAAGGAGGGAGTCATGTCCTAAAAGCCTTAAAATACACTTCTCAATTCACTGAGAGGAGCAAATATTCTCCCTAGTCCCTGCTTCACCCACCCCAGCATCCTTTCCCAGGGTTGTGCCCTAATATAAGTGTCATTCAACAAGTTCCAAAAAGGAGGGACAACACAAAAGAAGCACATTCCCTTTTATGAACTGCAGCAACAAACATCCACATAGAACTCGAAGTGGTGTGGGTTTGCTTTCATGTTGGCTAAGAAAGATGACTCTCTAAAATAACTATCTTCAAAGTCCGAATGAATTCAGGACCCCGTATAAATCTCTGAGAGGACTAGCTGTCTGCCTTCTTAAAGTAGCCTCTTTGCAAACTCTAGACTGGGAGTACCTACAACCTATAATAAATGGTGATATTACAGTCCGAATTATCAAAGGTATTTTACACTTCCCACTCGAAGGATGATCAGGGGCTTACTGGAAGTCTAACAAGTAGGGGAGAAAAAGCCAAACAAACTAGTAGTTAGCACAACTCAATCCTCATCTGAATTCCTTCCCTCCCCACCCACCCCTGGCCTCTGAAAAAGACTAGCTGGGCAGCCAACCACACCAAATTGTATGGTGTCGAAGGTAAAGGCCTCTTTGCATTTAGGAAACCCAACAAATATGCTTCCACTCATTGCCTGGGGTCTTAGCCATGGCGCAGCTGGAAGACAGCATTCTGAAGATAACAGATTGATTTCTACAGATTTCATGCTGGTAAAATCAATTCTGTGAAAAAATTCTTTATTTTAGACCCTGCTGTGCTTCTGGTATAAAAATCTAAACTTACAACTTGAAGGGGGCCACAAAAGTTGAGAGGCAGAAAATATTTGATGATGGGCTTTTTTCTTTTTTGAAAGAAGTTTAGTCTCATGTTCTTGTTTCTTATTTATTATTTTTAACAGACATTTTGGGATGATTAAGACCACTGACCTACATTATTGTTTCACAATGAAAACTGTTAGCCAAAACACACACTGAACTTATGAAGAGGGAAAAAAAAGCAAAGAAATAAAAATACAGGAAAAAGAATAAAAAGAACAGCTCTCCCAAATGCCCCTAAAACCTCCCTGAACCCGACTTTTCATGGTTCTTGATTCTTCAACATACATAATTTAAATATGATGTTGGATAAATAAAAAATAGAAACCTGATTCCAAAATGATCATTTTAATGCATTTACAACTCTTTTGTGGAGGTGTTAGGGAAGGACAGAAATTGTTGAACTTATCCAAATGCTGAGTAATAATTTACCCAAATATTCAGAGTACAAAAGACATTGATTAAAAAAAAAAAAAAAGACACTGCCACTGGATACCAGTACAAATCTGGAAAATCACTTCTAGGTCTCAGTTTTCCCACGTGTAAATGGAGAAATAAACTAGTTCTTCATCCAAATAATAACTGAAAAAGTAAGTGCTCTAATTCCCTATCGAGGACTCCAGGAGAGAAAAGACAGTTCTATGACATTGCACTAAATTGTGTTTAAAAGACAAGTTGCATATTCCATCATGATAAAATTGTCATGGGGAAGATTCTCAAGGTCTAGCCTACAGGTCATTTATTTGGTAGTATTCAGGGTGCCTGATGGCTCAGGCGGTGGAGCATGCGACTTTTTTTTTTTTAAGTGTGGAGCCTGATGTGGGGCTTGAACTCACATCCCTGAGATCAAGACCCGAGCTGAGATGAAGAGTAGGCCGCTTAACCAACTGAGCCACCCAGGCGTCACAGAGCACGTGACTCTTGATCTCAGGGGAGTGCATTCGATTCCCATGTTGGGTGTAGAGATTACTTAAAAATAAAATCTTAATAGTAGTATTCAATGTAGAATTCTACCAAATACTGCAGCAACCAAAACATTGCAAACAGTCACCTAGACTTTGCTGTTTTCCCATCCTGTATATATCTCTGCGGATGTCACAAGAGGATGACACATGAGGAGGGTGATTATGACAATGCTTCTACCAACATGGAGACTCTCTGTAAACCTTCATAGGAACCCATGGAATTAAATTTTCTCAGTAGCCTCCCTCTCCACCTCACCACCTTTTATTATGAAACCCATCTTCAAATATAATCTGAAGTAGAAAGAACAATAAAATGAACACCCAAGTAACCATCACCCAGTTTCAGTATCAACATGGGGCCAATCTTTGTTCATGTGCCCCTCCCCCACCAAACATTACTTTGAAGCAAATCCCAAGCGTAATTTTTGTTTAAATTTCAAATACTAAATTTTTAATAGCTTAGCAAATATAGCAATAGGTGGCAATGAGAAAACTAATTTAAACATCAAAAGGCTTCACTTTTTAAAAAGAACTACAAAAAGGGGCGCCTGGGTGGCTCAGTCGTTAAGCGTCTGCCTTCAGCTCAGGTCAGGATCCTGGAGTCCCGGGATCGAGTCCCGCATCGGGCTCCCTGCTCGGCAGGGAGTCTGCTTCTCCCTCTGACCCTCTTCCCTCTCGTGCTCTCTATCTCTCATTCTCTCTCTCTCAAATAAATAAACTCTTTAAAAAAAAAAAAAAAAAGAACTACCAAAAAAAAAAAGCTAAAATCTAAATTCTAGTGAATTTATATAGCAGAGGTATAGACCTGTTTCCAGAATTTCCAACAACAGATATTTTTGTATCATTTAGAGACAGGAACACTAACCCACAATAACCACCATAGTAAATAAACACTGTAAATGTAGCTTCTATTTTAAACCTAGAATCTCAAAGTTTTAATTTAGAGACTGATTTTCACTATAGGTACCATCGCCACAAAAAATAAGGAGCAATGAAAAGTAGAAATTTTGTGCACATGGTGTTTCTCTCAGGATGTGATGGTTTCTCTAACATACCTTACATATGATAAGACCGATGAGAATAGAGCTCATCTTGCGGCTTGTGAAGGAACTTCCCCTTCTCCATCTGCTTCCAACCCACACCCTCATTCCCAGGCAGTCACTATTCTGCTAAAGCCCAGGGCCCTCCAGTCTCAAAGATAAGAGACTAACCAACAGACCCTGGGGTTTAACAGCATGTATAACCCCTCCCTCAGTGCTGCTGGAGGCTTTCTCCATGTTGGAATCACATGTCCAATATGTAGCTTTGTGTTACCACCTCAGAAGTGAAAAGGAAGCTCTGTTAACACTCCTTTACAATCACAAAGTTAAATGCTTGGGCTGCAGGTATCTTTTATGGTTCTCGCTGTCGAAAGGAATACTAGGCAGAAGTCACAGACCTCTAGGAGAGGTCACAGAGCTATAGCTGGGGCACGGTGGTTGCAGGGAGATGAGTGACAACAGATGGAAGATACGTGGCCCAAAACCGTTTAGAGCATGGCTGAGGAGACGGGTAATTTTCCTGGCAAACTACTTTTTTCCTGTTTAGATTTCCAGGGATGCTGTGGTTACTTTACATATTGGTCTTTCACAACTCCTTAGTTGCCGACAGTCCACCATCCTCAGGCAACTCTAGAGATGGATCCCTCACCCTATTAATGCATAGGAAGATACCTGAAATGGGGCACCTGGCGGCTCAGTCGGTTAAGCGCCCAACTCTTGATTTCAGGTCGTGAGCTCAGGATTATGGCACTGAGCCCCGCATCAGGCTCCGCTGAGGGTATGGAGCTGCTTAAGATTCTCTCTCTTTCTCTCCCTCTCTCCCCCTCTCTTGGGAAAAGAGAGAGAGCTGCATTTGTACTGAAAATAATTTAGGGCCATTCTTTAAATACACATGAGCGATCTCACCCTCTTCCTACTCCATAGGGCAGGCCCCAGGAAGAAACACACAACTCCAATGCCTGGCCGTAGATAACCTCTCTCAATGGTTTCCAAAAAAGGAAAGAAAAATTAATTAAATACAAAGGGTCAAACTGCCGGAAAGACTAAAATTTGGGGAGGAAAGTCTACTTCGGTTTACAGCATTTCTGCCTAAGACAGGATGTAGATATTATCAATTACCAATATTTCAGTACAGCACAGCCTTATCTGCACCAGCCAACCTGGCAGATCTCCCAAATACCTACCAGTAAGTACCAGCACCTTGTGACGTTAGCTCCATGCCATCCACGGAATTGTAGCTATCATCATCCATGATCTTGGAAAGACCAAAATCTGTGATTTTTATCTCTCCACATGCTGTACCATTTACTAAAAGAATATTACCTAAAAAGATGAAAACCTTCATGAATAAAAAGACTTACTAATTAAGAGAAAAGTTCAAGGTAATAACAGACAAGAAGGGGACAACTGAACTCAAACTCTTGCACATAATAGCAAACATCTAAATTCCTGGAATAAAATGATCTGGACTCTGGATGCTGGAGGAGAGTCCTCAGTGTCTGGCTGCAAACTTCCATTTTCCAAGAATCACCTGCTAGATGTGCCAAAACCACCACTATGAGCAGTGGGAAAAAAACAGTAACTTGCCAAAGTAAAATTATCACTTGGACAGTTGGTTAAAATGGTGGGAAAGTTTCATCTGAACTTTCAGTAACGATCTCTCAACCACCCTGTTTAGAACAGTTGTTTCAGGACAAAAAAAAAAAAAAAAAGAAACAAAACAAAACCCCCAGAAACCCAAAAATATACAAGGGAATCAAAGCTAGAACCACAGTGCCACCTACAGCTCCTACACCAGGAAAATGTACTGGATTCAGCAGTGGAAAACCCAATCACACAATGGCCATTGTTTTAAAAAATCACTTTGTTGTAATGAATTTTTTAGTCATTTGAACTGTACTAGAACATTAAAGAATAGTAAATAGTGAGATTTAATATGTAGCTACCAGGAGAGGAAAGCAGAGTTAACAACTGTGCCCACCAGGCGGTAAGTGGGAACCATCTTCCGAACACCCCAGCCAAGCTGGTGCCAGCTACCTACACAGAACATACACAGACTTCTGGAAAAACAGCCCACGATGAGGACAACAAAAACAGAGGTAAGAAGTTTAACTGCCCTCTACTGTTCGCTAAGGTCTACTGAAGTTTACACAGTAACCATACAAAAAGATGAAAAACTACTGGGATTTAATGAAACGGGAGGTGTATCTGCAAAATAACTTGTTCATTTGGGGACACTTATCAAAGAGACCTGGAGGAGAGGAACGGCTACGCAGTGTGAGTAATGGGAAAAAAACAAAGCTGAGCTTGCCAGAGCAGTTCTTTCTAAATCGGGCTGACATCATGAACTGCCCTGACTCTAAAGACAAGGGCATTGTTTCTTCTGAGTATTTAATCCAACTCCCCTTCTCAAGCCCAGCACTGCGGGGCCAGGACTCTGTTCCCACACCTGCCCGGGCAAAGCCAGACGCTACTAGGCTTCCAGGCTCCCTCACATTCTCTAACTTTGTAAAATTACAAGTCACTTCACCAAAGATCAGAGAAAAGTCATCAATACAGTCACCTAAAAGTTAGACATACCTGGTTTGAGGTCATAGTGTATGATGGGAGGTTTTATTTCATTTAAGTACTTTAAAGCATTCACAATCTGCATGATAATGGATCGGGCCTCTTTCTCCGACATTAATTTGTGCTGTTTCAGGTAGAAGTCCAGATCATTTCCCTCACAGTATTCTAATACTGTACAAAACCTAAAGACAAATAAACCAGCATTTGACTGTGGGAAAGTGCAAGCAGATTAAGACTTCTTAAACCAGCCCCAGTGAAAACTTCAGGTAATTAGCTTCTTGCTCTGTTCTTCTTCATTCCTTAAAGTAGAGTTCTATTCTTTATTCAGTCGTAGCTACCTGAGTGGCTGACGGGAAGGAAACTGCATTCTCCCCTGGTGAAGAGCCTTCACATCCTCCACAGGAGAATCTGTTGTGCTACAGTGTACCCATGACATACCTCTTCTTAAATCCAGACTATACGAATACGGACAAGAACTGTAATGTACCTAAGCTAGGTATCTTTTCAGAAGGGTCTCCCACACATGCCGTGCTCCAGTTCTAAACAAGCATATTGTGGTCAAGTACACAATTCTCAATGCAAACATTTCATCTGACCCCAAGTGCTGACAGTAAGAATCTAGGGTTTGCTCAGGTCCCAAGAATTGGTTTCATGTCATATCTCATGGAAATTTGGCACAATACTGTACTATAATCTCTCCTTGCTAAATACAAGGTGTAAAAGAACTTCTAAAAGCACAGTCTCGGGATGCCTGGGTGGCTCAGTCGGTTAAACGTCTGCCTTCGGCTCAGGTCATGATCCTAGCGTCCTAGGATCGAGCCCCGAGTTGGGCTCTCTGCTCAGTGGGGAGCCTGCTTCCCCCTGCTTCATCCCTTCCCTCTGCTTGCTGCTCCCCCTGCTTGTGTACTCTCTCTCTCCCTGTCAAATAAATGAATAAAATCTTTAAAAAAATAAATAAAAGCACAGTATCTGTGGTTCTAACAAATGTGTTATTACATTGTATGAGTTTTTTCCTCCACTTTTATCAATACATATACAGACCCAAATTTAAAACTACATACCATTTGTAGTGTTAAGGGTCATGTGTCTAGCTTCCAAGGCAGTTATAAACCAAAGGCTTCCTGAATTGTTGAGTATTCCTGAGAGATGAAGACCTTTTAAACTATCCTAAGCTGTGACAATGTCGGTGTTATCACTCAGGGTCTAGTCAGGAAATAAAAACCACCTGAGTATTTAAAACAGAGGTTTTAATTCAGGGCACTGATCACATGGATGATGGAAGAGCTGAGAGGGTAAACTGGCCAGTGAGGCACCCCAGAGATCATCTAGACAGGAAGCCATTAGCACCCTAAGGCCAAGAGGGCCAGATGACAGAGATGGTGCAACCAGAATGGAGGGTCACCAAGAGAGACTGGAATCATAGTGGGGGCGGGTGTGTGTGTGTGTCTACCTCCCACTATCTCTGTCTCCGCAGTGGCTGAACCCAGCTGAACAACAACTGACACAGGATCTGGTAAAACAGATGACAAGGGTCAACTCACCTAAGATGCAGAGCAGGGGAAGGGTGAGGAGCAGACCTGAGAGCAAACAGGCTCAGGACTAGCACTATGGCCCCTGGGCAATTTGAGGCCTTCAAAAAGTACTGCAATGAAAGGTGCACATACATAGTTCTGTGGGATCCCTGAATTGAACAGCTTATGTTTCTTATGAAACATACTAGGGCATGCTAGCACCCTATTTGAGGATAAATATCAAAAATTTAGATTCTCTGATCTGCGACACAGACTCTCATGCTTAGTCGATGTATTCTTTGACCCAAGTGCAAGTTTAAAATAAAATCTCACTTGAACATCCAAACAACTCTCAGAAGATTTTCTAAAATGATGATGAAAATTCACCATACACACACAGGAGGAACAAAATAAATTCAAGAATAGCAGACAACCAAGTCAATTCCTCAGATCAGTTAAAAGTGTATACACAATTCAAAACTGCAAATAATCCAAGTCATATTTATTTTTGAGATGTTTTTTGTACTTACATTTTGAGGGGTGGTGGTGGCGGGGGGGGGGGACAGTCTACTTAGTATTCAAGGAATTTACTCAAAGCAAAAAGGTAAGACCACCCTGTGAAGACCTGTTCTGTACCTAGATATTCATCTGAACCCCATCCATGCTAACCACACACTGACTATGCCAGGTTTGAAGACCACCCTTCTGGAAAGGGTACATCCCTGAGCAGGTGGAAGAAGGGATTTTTCACATTTCCAAAGGGAGTTAAGGTCTCCCCCTTTTGGAAACATTTCTAAACGTGGGACAATTCTCGGCATAGCAATCTCTTAGACAGCTGCTGTCTGGAATAGGCCAAAACGTCTAGAATCACCCTGCAAGGTGAAGAGAAACACCTGCTGGCCAGACCGTACAGTATGTTCTCCTAAATCAGCTCAGACTCCTACAGAGAAAATGTTTCCAAATGCTGAAATATTTCTAAATCCCTGGATAAACCCAGAGGTGACAGAGCTCACCTATACCAGATAATGAAATACAACAATGCCTAAGAGTACCAAAGATCTCAAGCAAGTCCTTTAACTTCCCTGGTCCACAAATTTCCATCTATACAGTGGGAAGGCTGAACTGAGATCCCTCCTACCTCTAACCTCCTACATGCCTGTGAGGCTCTATTTCATAGGCAGCACTGGGTTATGCCTTCATTTGTGCCACCTTCATTCCCGTTCTATGATAAAATCACATTGCTGGTCCCTCCTTGAAAGATCCATCACTGTTCATCAGAACGTCCAGCTGGGGCAGAGACTCTTGTATAGTCCATACTCACTGGTGCGTGTCAGAGGTAGCTGGCACCAACTTGTGACAGTTACCAAGAGCCAACAGTTAAATTACTAAGCCACTGATAGGATGAATGGACAAACAAAAGGTGGTATAGTCATACAATGGAATATATTTGGTCCTAAAAAGGAATGAAGTACTGATACATGCTACAGTAAGGATGAACCTTGAAAACACATCTTGTTAAATGAAAGAAGCCAGTCATAAAAGTCCATATACTATGAGTCATTCATATCAAAGTCCAGAATAGGAAATCTATAGAGGCAAAAAAAAAAAAAAAAATTAGTGGCTGCTTAGGGCTGGAGTCAGGGCGGGGGGAGAATAGGGGAGTGACAGCAAAAAATATGGGGTTTCTTTCTGAGGTAGTGAAAATATTCTAAAAATGACTATGGCGATGACTGCACATATCTGTGAATATACGACAAGCCTTGAATTGTATACTTTAAATGGGTGAACTATACGGTATTTAAATTATATCTCAATAAAGTGGGTTAAGTTAGTAGTGTGAAACCAGACGTGTTGAGAAATTCATTATCACAGAGACTGTTAAATACTGTGAATTAGCCCTATCCCCTCCCCACCAAGCTGGTTGTCCAACATTCACCAGCACACCATTACACATATCCTGTGGCTAAGAGATGTATTGCTGGCCCAAATGCGAATTCACACAGGATCATCTGCCCAGAAATAAATGCACTTGGTTCCCTCAGAGGGTATTTCCTCCACCCAGATTGAAACTCTAATCCATGAGTAGTCAACACACTGCAAGAGACCAGTATCAACTGCTAAGCTAAAATGGCACAGCACTTACGAGTCAGTGTCCAGTGAAAAGTAATCATACAGCTTAACTATCCTGGGATGATCCAGTTCTTTGTGAATCCGGTATTCCCTACATGCATGCCTGTAAACAAAGTGGAAAATTAACATTTTGTATTTTGGATGGTCTTTCAGACCTCTTCAAGGATATGCCTACATATTCTCTCATTGCTCCTTATTTCTGCCTATACATTCCATTTAGGTCGGTCGGCTGGCCCCCATATCTTTCCTCATCCTATTTTCACTACTGGTGTCTACCAAGCTGTTCAGAAAATAGCAGGTGCTCAAATATTTGCTGAAGGACTAGATGCCAACCTTTTATCCCTTTCAAGTTCATTCTATCACAATCTCACCTCTTTGATATTTATATCCAAATAGCAAAGCTTTAAAAATGATAAAGACAGTTTTTTCTCTCCCTTCAAAAGCTGATACTTCGTATCTATAAATGTTTATATCCTGGGGCTACATCAAGGAGATCAATTTTGGCAGTAAACTGCTTGGGTAAAAGGATTACAGATTATATAAGGCAATTAGCAGTGCTTTATATTTGTTCTAGAATTCTCCTTACACAAAGAATTTAAAGGGCTATCAGCTTTACTTTCTTCTAAGAAAATATGAAACTGATAAAAATATTATGGAACCTAGGGCCTGGGTGGCTCAGTCCGTTAAGGGTCCAACTCTTGATTTCAGCTCAGATCATGATCTCAGGGTAGTGAGATCAAGCCACGCACAGCGAGGAGTCGGCCTGGGATTCTCTCTCCCTCTGCGCATCCCCCTCGGCATGTGCCTGCATGCATGTGTGTGCGTGTGCATGCACACACTCTCTCAAATAAACAAATCTTAAAAAAAAAGAGAATTACTGAACCTTAGTTTTCTTGGAATTAGAGTTTACATATACATATTAACACCTTTTTTTTTTTAGTGCTTTTCCAATTTAAAGTCATTTAATAAGATTAGGAACAAAACAAATTATATAATTTCACATATTCATTGAATTTTAAAAGAATTACAGAACAAATTTATTCAATATAATTACCAATAATTTTTAAAGTATTTAGTTCTTATTTACAAAGAGAGCAACAGAAAATTTTTATACTTTAAGTAAGCTACCACCATTTAGTTTGGGGCATTTTCTTATAAGGCAAAGAGTCAGAAAAGAGAACTTTCCAGAGTATGGTAAAATAAAACTAAGATGATGTTTTCTGAAATTGGTGTATTCCAGTATGTCAAAGATACACAGAAAGTACTCAACTAAAGAAAAGCTGAGGAAACAAGCAGGACAGGGAGAGAGGAACAGGAATCTAAAATTAATTAAACACGTTTTTCCCGGATGGAAACTGTGTTTGACTAAGCTTATTTTTCAAGCTGCCACTTTTTGCAGTTTTTTTGCTTCTTCTAATACTTCATTTCATCACCTTTATGTCTTTCTGAAAAGAAGAGACTTGCCAGCACTTAGAGCAGTTAGGACACCCACTACACTGGGACCTGGAAACCCGGCCCCGAGTCCCAGCTCTATGACATCGCTTCTCGGGGCTCCTCCATGGCTGCACAGGACTGGAGGTTTCAAAGGACGCTTCCTGGAGATCCAGGACTCCGGAGCCCCCTGGGCAGATGCTCAGCAAATGTAACTGTGGCCCAACCCCACATCCCACCTAAGCAGCATCACACCTTTTTCAAACATCAAGATTCCGTGTAATACTTCATTCAGTAAAACTAAGGTGATGCTGTTCACAAAAACCAAGTCTAGAAAGCTAGGGACTAACTAGATAACCATTCAAGTCATTTCTTACACTAGCACACTAAAAATGTATAGTTCTCTGCCATTCTGTTTAAACTTTTTGATTTTGTCATACATTTCAGAAGAGACCAATTTCTCTACCAAAGTACAGAAAACAGAGGAAACTAAAGGAGGCAAACATTAAAAACCAAAGGGAGGGTCATTCAAAGTCCTTGTCAACCAAGGGCATTTGCTGTGAACACTGAAAGCACTCCCTCAACATCATGCTAGGCTCTAAGCCCGCTTCTCATGCTTCATCAGGCAAGCCAGGAGCTCTGCCACATCCCTCATATGTTCAACTTTTAATTTAGCATCCGAGGGATTAATGCAGCACAAATACAGAAACTTTAATTAGAAACTGGAAGAAATGTATCCACTAACATGTTAGTTTTTTACTCTCCTGTAAATGGATGTATATTTAGGCTTCCAAAATGATTGTCCTAAAAAATTAGAAGAGTATCATACACAAGAGTATACTAACTAATTCAGATACAATTATTTCTGTGGACAGCTTTATATGAGATGTTTCCTACAGTGGAGTTTTTAATATGTTGTTTGGGGGAGTTAAAGAAATCTTGTGATACTAATGTTTTAATAATGCAAAAGTAAAACAATCAATTTGCTTTTTGTTTGTGGGGGAAGGAGAGGAAAGGAGGTGCAGAAGAGAACTCAAAATTAAACAAAACAACCACCTTTAATTTTGAGTTCTTCCTTCCTTTTTACCCAAATAAATGTCTTCATTCCAGATGGGACTGGCAAGTCACTCCCATGACAGGAAAAGCAAAGACATTACTATGCAGAAGAATAGTAACATTTTCATATTTTATAATGTTACCACAACACTGAAGTGAACCACTTTTTAGTTTAATACTGAATTTTTAAAGCACCCTCTAAAATCTGTTATGTGCTTGATATAAGCCTTCTTTAAGTTCAAAGGCATTAATGACATTTTGCTAATTCACTATTATCTATGTAGCCTATATTCATCATTATGATTTCATATCAAGCAAAATCTTTCAAAGCAAGGTGGAGTGCTTATGAATTTCTCCCCAGGCGTGAATGGAAGTCACAAGAACTCTGCACACCCCCTCTCCCATGTGTTTTTTGGCTAGGAAATGGCCCCTGCAGAGACAGCTCCATAGAAGGTACTTGGGTGCCATGATGCCCACCTCCGCTGAGGAAATAAAAGAGGTAGGAAGGCACCACTGCGAGCCTGCAGCTGGACCAGTCAAGAGCTTAGAAAAATGAGACAACCCCCTTCACTTGTGCTATGACTCCGCCTGGTAGAGAAATGTGAGACAGATCCCTAGTCTCTACCCACTAGCACTTGAAACAGCCTGCCAAATGTGTCGCGGAGGCACACGGTCCCGGATTCAATCCCTCACTGTTGCAGAAGGCTAAGGCAAGCAGCAGCCCCCTACAGTTACCACAGTGTTCCTTACCAGAGTTCTCTTTCGGGCCAGACTAAAAGCTGGACACTGAGACCAGGCAGAGTATGGGTCAATACCAACACAGGAACCATTTTCTCAAGGTTGACCAAGGCTGGCCCCTCGTGAAGTCAAGTGGTTTAGCGTGGTCAAGGCACACGTAAGACAGAGAACAGCCTCCAAGGAGAGCTGAAGAGCATTTTTAAAGAGAAGCATGTATAGTTCTAACACCCTTATGTACTGAGTCTCAATGTAATGGGGACATTTCTCATTTATAACTGGTCAGAACAACATGTGGTTTCCTTCTCTGTAGCGCTCCTGGCGTTCACTGTGGCATGCCATTCGTCCCCGCACGCCAAGTCACTGGAATGCACTTCTAATAATGTAACCGCTCCTCAGACGCATCTGGACTGCAGCTGCCTGTCACGTAGGATACACACGCAGGGTGCCATGCATAAACCACACATCATCCGTTTGCCTACCTCTGCTAAGCCCTACTTCCCTTAATGCCACAGGAACCCCCACTTCTCCGGGGCTGAGTGCCACTGCCAATCTGTGCAGAAAGAAGAGTTCCTGGACCCCCGATAAGTAACAAGGGTACAGTAAGACTTGCCCTGGTCTATGCCCCAAGAACTAGTTGATGATGTAGAAATGAGATTTAGCAGCCAATTAAAAAATGGTTACTTCAAAGTCCACTGCTTTTTTCCCCTCCAAAGTACTATTTATAAGAAAAAAAAAAAGCCTGCTTTTATAGAAAGGAGGTGGGTTGTTTATATCAAAAAGGGCTGTCTTGGGAAGCGTCTGCCTTCGGCTCAGGTCATGATCCCAGGGTCCTGGGACCAAGTCCCGCATTTGGGCTCCCTGTTCAGTGGGGAGCTGCTTC
Source organism: Callorhinus ursinus (assembly GCF_003265705.2). Taxonomy (NCBI): domain Eukaryota; kingdom Metazoa; phylum Chordata; class Mammalia; order Carnivora; family Otariidae; genus Callorhinus; species Callorhinus ursinus. The sequence goes on from NW_027397112.1 coordinate 9,435,430, forward strand.
TCCCTCTCCCTGCCGCCCTCCCTGCTTGTGCTCTCTCCCTGTCAAATAAACAAAACCTTAAAAAAAAAAAAAAAAGGTGGGGGGCTGTCTTCTCCCTTCAGGGTTAGGGCATTTCTAACTCAGGGCTTGTACCTATAACAAGGAAATGATAGTAAGCCCACGGAGGGATCCTAAAAGCAAATTAAGTATGCGTGGCTTCCAAACCAAATGAGCCATGAATTCCTACTACGTTCTGAAGCTCGGGGGCAAAACCTGATATTAGTGGATCTAAGAAATTCACACTTGTACATGTAATAATCATTCCTTCTAAAGAAGTCACTCTCCAACCCCCCTCCCTAAATATGGCGGAGGATCGCCACTAGCGGCCTTTAGAAGACAGGCAAGCACTGTAAGCAGGACACTGAACACGGAGAATTCTCAGAGGGGAAACCGTGAGGGGGAGGTGAGCGAGGCACTGAGGAGCTGAAGGAGTCAAATAAGCACCAATGAGGCACCCCACGTACCCCCCCACTGTCTCCTTCATGATGAAATGACTGAAACAGCAGAAAAAAGTCCCGCCCCAAGCTCCCCAGGATCCCCAGGGCACTATCATCTGCTCTCTACAGACAAGCAAGATGGTTTCTGAGGCTCTGCCTGTTTATTGTAGCTAATGTTAGACACACAATGGAAAGGGAGGTTAAAGAGCATGGGTTTTGGATTGAGGGAAGTCGAGATTTAAATACCAGCTCAGCCATTTTTTAACTATGACTTGAATTCTCTTCAGTTTCAGTTTGCTCATCAGTAAGATGGAACAGTTACTCAGTCTGCTAGGACAGTTAGGAGGAGTAAAGGACATCCCCATAGCAAGATACATACCGCTGTTAACACAGGCTCATGCTACAGCCAGCACTACTGAATTCTGACAAATCACACACTCTGGCATCACTTACTTGTGGTAATTCTCCTTTTTCTCATCTCTCCAGTTTTTATTTAACTGGTGAATTTTCACAGCTACATATCTTTGTTCTGTTAGATCAAATGCCTACAAAGAAGAGGAATAAGTTATAGTCTTGATAAAAGCTAACAAGAATCACAGGCAAGTAATGGATTTGAAGCTTCTATTTAACACATGGATGTACTCAAAACCCAAAATGCATTATTAAATACTAACAGCCGTGGAGGACAACACATCACGTACTTGTTTCAGAGTTACAACCATCTTCTTAAAACTTGTGACCAGATAATTTAGAAGACTCCAGACGCACTGGCACCAAGGGGCTTAGAAAACAACCCAGCAGACACCACAAGCAGCAAGCCAGCCTGCGCCTTACCAGTCCCTTCCAAGCAGTTTCTCGGTGGACACCACCCGCCCTCTCTGGGGACCTGCTCCCCTGGGCTGTATCTCACCCCTCTGCTGACACTGGGACTTGGCATATGCTTCCCTAGCAAGTCCTGCCGCTTTTGAAATGCTGGGGACACAGACTACCTGCTCCGTGAGAAATAACCCCTCCAGATATTCCTTTTCACTATGTTTGTTAGAAAATAACCTCGTAATTTGTTATACTATGTTTATTAAAACACAAACAGAAACAAAAAACAGTCCTATCCATATATGATGGGTATATAAAAAGCAGTTTTTTGATCCCAACAATGTCTGAAGTTAGTCACACCAGGTCACTTCTCTAGCATTGTCCAAAGAAAGGGACAGACTTTCCCCAAAGACCGCCACTACTGGCCAAGTCCTCCATCAGCTTAGGTAGTGCTGTGTCATAGAGGGAAGAAGGGAAACAGGTGGGTTTTTGAGGATGCTGGGTATAAATCACAATTTGATAAAGTGAGTAGTATTTTAATATAATAGGAAATTTCTCTTATACAAAAGAATTTACTGAGGAATTCTTTTGGAATGAATAGTTTTTCTTGGTTTTTAAAGTTCAGATGAGAAACTTAATACTTGAGTTCCAGCACTATTACCACCCATCTGCCAGTTTCCACAACTGTATGAACAGATGAAGGTAAGAGGCACAGGAAGAGTCCATGAATACTGCTGATTACTGTTCAACACATTTTTTAAACTGTAAGCTACCTCTAGGAAAGCACTAAATGCAAGAGAGGGCTGCTTATAAAAGAAACTTCCAATTTATACTAAATTTAAACCAGTAGTTTTTAAAATATAGAAACCACACAATTCAAACAGAATATCTTATTTCACAGAAATGGAAATTCTTACAGACTCTAAAATCTACCTACAAGCTTGTATACCATCTTGGCTTTACAGTAGAGAACCATTCCAAGCCATTAAAAGCCAGATCAAATAGCACCTAATTTATAAGAGCACTAATGATATGTAAGTGTCTTTTTCTCTACCTACCACACTGTATTTCTGAATCCAAGACACTATGATCCACCACTGATTTTTAAGAAGGGCCTCTGGAGAGTGGAGAAAGGCAAAAGAAGAACTACATGGAATGTACACAACGCTGGACGAAGCACCTACGTTTCAAGAATGTTAAAAGGTTTAAGGAACACACTAGGAAAAAAAAAAAAAAACAGGATGAAGAAATCACTAACTAGCAACTGGGAAGCACCAAGAACAAATTCTGATGTTTTAAAAAAGGAGCTGTCTCACTTGTGGGCCAAAAGAATTAAAAGCAAGGTCTCCAAGAGATCTCTGCACACACGTGTTCAAAGCAGCGCTATTCACAACAGACGAGAAGAGGAAGCAGCCCCAGTGCCCACCGCCAGATAAATAGAGAAAGCAAACGAAGCGTGCGCATACAATGGAATGTTATTCAACCTTAAAAGAAGGAAATCCTATCACAAGCTTCAACATGGATGAACTCTGAGAACATTATGCTAAGTGAACTGAGGCAGTCACTAAGAGACTACTGTGATTTCACTTATACAGGTATCTAACAGTAGTTTAATTCATAGAAATGGAAAGCAGAACAGTGGTTTGCAGGGGCTACGGGAGGGCAACGGGAGAGCTGTTGATGATTAATGAGGGTAAAGTTTCAGAGAAAGTTCTGGAGATCTGTTTCACAACAACATAAACATACCTAATGCTACCGAACTGTACATTTAAAAATGGTTAATGATGGTAAATTTTGGTTTTTTTTCCCCACAGTTGAAAAGTTTATCAAAAATAAAAAATAAACTAAGTGTATGATTCAAGAATGAAAACAAAAACCAAGAAAGTAAAAGGAAGGAAAGACTAAAAGCAAAAGTTAATGAAAAGAAAAACCCAAATTAAACAGTAGACTTGATCAACAAGATAAAAAGTTGATTCTTAGAGGGGAAAAAAAAACAAGATAAAAAGTTGATTCTTAGAGGGAAAAAAAAAAAACACTGACTAATCTCTCTGACCTATCAGTCGAGATACAAAAATAAACATTTCGTTAAAAAAAAGAGAAATAACTAAGGTATGGATATTTTTAAATTAGGTGAAATAGAAGATTTTCCAGAAAAATTAAATTATCAAAAGAGACGGAGAAGTAGGGGGAGAAAATGTGAATGAATCAATAGTTGTAGAAGGAACTTAAAAAGGTGGTCAAAAAGTTTTCCTGTATGACATCCCCCCATAGGATTCTGAGTCTGCTCTAACTTTCAAGGAGCCAACAATTCCTATACAATGCACTCCAGGGCATGGGGGAAAAATGTGTACGTAGGCACAACTTATTCTGGATAAGCTAGGACACAGAAGCTAGACAATGCCGCCTACACACAAAAGTTAACTATGGACCAGTCCCACTTACAAACATAGGTAACAAAATACAATAAACTAGAAAATCAAGCCCAACAGTACATTAAAAATAATATTCTAGTTCTGGAAGTGGTTAGTGATGGTAGCTGCACATTATGAATATACTTAATGCAACTGAACTGTACACTTAAAATGGTTAAAATGGCCAATTTTTATGTATATATCACCACAGTAAAAAATAAACATTAAAAAAAGGAAAACTGTTGAATCATTATGTTGTACACCTGAAACTAATATAACATCGTGTGCCAACTACACTTCAGTTAAAAAAAATACACACACACACACACAGAGGCACTAACGGTTTTGGAAAATATAGTTATTTTTTATAACAATAAAAGGTGGGGGATGGGGCGCCTGGGTGGCTCAGTCAGTTAAGTGTCTGCCTTTGGTTCAGGTCATGATCCCAGGGTCCTGGGATTGAGCCCACTATCAGAATCCTTGCTCAGTGGGGAGTCTGCTTCTACCTCTGCCTCTGCTTGTGCTCTCTTTCTCAAATAAATAAAATTAAAAAAAAAGATACGGGACAGAACTAGTTTTTACCTGAAATGAAAATTAATTATTTTGTCCAAAAGATTTCCCATATATAAATTCATAGGGCATAATGTAAATCCCAACAGTGAAGGTCGCACCTCAGGAAGAGGGACTTCGCAGGGCCATGTAGTAAAAGACCATTTAATAAACGGATTCTGCATGTAAAAGCCTGGTGCCAGAAACACCTAGAAACTGAAGGAGGTGGTGACCGGTGGATCTGCAGCTATCCTGAAAACCAGCTGAATTTGTCATTTAGTACAACTGACCAACTGGAGGCACAGTGGTCTGAACTTCACCGGCCCGGCCGAAGCCAGGATGCTCCTTCAGAATGCCAGAGTTACTAAACACTCAGACTTAGAAGACGAGAACATTTTAAAAACAAAAAGCAAGTTTTCAAGTAAGAATTAACTTCAACACATCTATTTTGTTAAAAAATTTTATAAAAATAAAAGTAACACATACTTATTTCTAACAAAGGTAAGTGAGGCACAAAGTACAGAACCAGAATAAAAATCACTGCAGTTTCACTACCCAAAAAGAAGTGTTTTTCCTTCCTGTTTTTTTATTTTTCAAACTTGAAAATACGGCAAACTACTGTATCCTACCTTAGTCACTTAAGTTTCCTGGAAGCAGTTCTTCTAAAGATACAGGTTCTTAGAGTTTCTGAATTTCAACAAATAGGTATCAACCCACAATTATCACTATTCTTAATGTCCTCCAAGTTGGTAAAAACCAAGAATTCAATGCTTAGTCTTTGTACCGAGGTTCTTACACTTACCTTGTAAACTTCACTGAAACCTCCTCTACCCAAAAGATGTAACAACAAGTATCTGTCATTTAGCGTTGGATGATCTTTAAATCTGTGGAAACAGAAAATACAGAACATCCTGAGTGTAAGGACTACACAATCTTCCCTGCTGGCAAAATTCCCAGAATACCTCACATGCTATACACGTTCGAGGAGGCGGCCCAATGACAATGAACAGTACTGGCTGGAGAGAACCATAAGCCACAGGTGCCAGCCTCAGCGTAGCCACAACTGGACCTGTAACCTTTGTTCACCTTCCTCCCCTTCTGAAAGGTAGCTGTGCAACTCCCAACACTATCCACTTGCTATAAGGTGAGGGGGGTACAGACTCCACCAAATCAGGGATTTTCAAACTGTGCTACCCACTTCCTCCAAAGTATTCCCACCATTCCCAAACTAATATAATAAAGTTCCAAAATATTTCCCAGGGCCTTAAAAATGGATCCGATTATTAAGGAAGTCACATGTTCTATGTGCATTCATGTTCTCTCTTTAAGACAGTTTCATTGATGTAACTGTTTTCCCCACAGAGGATTCTACCCTGTGTTGTTTTCTAACAGTAAGACAAAGAAAGGAGAGATGCTGGCAAAAGTAACTTCACAAATATTTCTACCTAATTCCAGATCTTAAATAGCCCCATTATTAATCCAGAAATTATTTTCATTTTGAGACACTGACATGCCTGCAGAGAGGGGCAACATGACCGTGTGGCAGTCAGCTCTGGAGCTGTTCAGTCACACAGGTACGGGTCCCTGGTGAGGTTGACTTGAGTTTCACTGGGCTACTGTGAAAATGAGCTGACAGCATCAGGGCACGAGGCACTGTGCCTGACACACACACAGAGCTCAGTCATGGGAACTGCTGTGCCTGACACTTCACAGAAAGGAAAAGTCCACGGCTCACACTGGCCAAACAAAAATACACAAGCTACAGCTATGTCCAAAAAATTGATGGTTCAGAGTCAGAAAAACATGGGAAGGAACAGATTCTGGACTGAAGCTACTTCCCACTTTAATCTACTTTTCAGTTGTTATCCTTTAAATGACTTATAAACAAAGGTGGGCATTCATCTACAATTAATGCGCCGAACTTAAGAGAGTCTTGTTTAAAATCTCAACACCCAAATTGCCCTTAAAGGTCATTCCAAAACCAGGGCTATCTCAAGCCGGTATCATTCCACAACAGCACACTGTCACCTATGCTTCCCTTTAGCAAGGTTCTGCAGGAATCTGAAAATACAGTGTATCCCAACTACGTACAACTGCAAAGCTATATTGTTTTAGTGACCTCTACTTGTGTAAAAGTGCTATAATACATGTATAGATATTAACATATAAATCTAATATATTTACATATATTTAAACTAAAGCACATCATAGTTGTGTTCACAAACCTGTATTATAACCTTGCAATAGAGCTAAATACACTGTGGAATCATTTACCCAATTTATAATAAGCAGAAACATCATTCTTGATCATTCATGTCAGAAAGTGTTCAGCAATCTCCAACCCAACATACCCCCAAGTTGCTTACTGTGAATTATCTTCATTATGTATCCTTTTTAGTTCCCTGATATGTAGATTTCTAACCCTTTCTAGCCTTTCCAGCTCTGCCTGGATCTCTGCTTCTTCCTAAAGTGAAAAGGAAAGAAATAGCTCAGAACAGAGGACACCACTTTTTCAGAATCTCATTTCAAAAACAGCAGACATTTCTCTTTTGAAAAACTAAAGGAAAATGTTTCTTTCAAATTGAAAAATTTAAGATAATCATAAAAAACAAGCCCACAGCAAATAATAAAAAAAATTCAAACCATACAAAGGAGTACACAAGTAAGAAAAAAGCCCTCTGCTCTTGAGTCCTCCTATTATGCCCATTCCCCATATGTAACTGTTTCTAAGTGTTTTGTGTAAATTTCCAGAAATGTTCTCTGTTTTTACATATAGGCACACACATTTTTTTTTTTTTTTTAAAACAAAAATCAGATTCTCTATCTGGTTCTGCTCTGTAAGTATGGATCATGCTTGGTGCCTTAAGTTCCACTGATTTAACAAGATCTGAGAACCCAGTGGGGAAAAACACACACACACCAACAGCAGTTTATTAAATGCTTACTGACCATCATTACCATAAATAGCATCTACCAAAAATGTATGGGCTGTTAGATGAGCAATCTACATCCAAGATGCCTCTGTGAACACTGTCAACAATTTTTATGTGGGTGCCTCTGTGTTACAGTATGGCTTATACAAGACCTTCTATTCTTAGCTAGTCTAAACTGGCAAGAGGTTAAGAGCTACTATGCGATTTAAAATATCCTAAGGGTTTTTGAGTGCCTGGGTGGCTCAGTTGGTTAAGCATCTGCCTTCAGCTCAGGTCATGATCCCAGGGTCCTGGGACTGAGTCCTGTGTCAGGCTCCCTGCTCAGCGGGGAGTCTGCTTCTCCTTCTCCCTAGAGCTGCCGCTCCCCCTGCTTGTGTTCTCTCTCTCTCTCTCTCGTGAGTGCATGTGCACATGCACTCTCTCTCTCAAAAAAATCTTTTAAAATAAATAAATAAATAAATAAATAAATAAATAAATAAATAAATAAAATATCCTAAGAGTTTTCATATCAAATCTGAACCACCTACTCATATTGTATATTTAATGTTTATTATAAGGATAACACTTATGAAGCTTTATGACATATACAGAATTATCTATTGGTATATCACTGGTTGAAAAAGTGCTCCCACTGGGTGGCTGGAGTTGGCTCAAAAATTGAAAGTCATTTAGAAATACAAGAGGGGCGGGGTGTGCCTGGGTGGCTTAGCAGGTTGAGCCTCTGCCTCTTGATTTCGGCTCAGGTCATGATCTCAGGATCCTGAGATTGAGCCCTGAGTCGGGCTCCACGCTCAGCAGGGAGTCTCCCTGAGATTCTCTCTCTTTCAGCTCCTCCCCCCGCTTGTGCACACACTCTCTCTAAAACAAACAAATAAAATCTCAAAAAAAAAAAATTAAATACAAGATGTGATAGTGAACACAACTACTCCAGATTTCTACAGGTATATCAAACCATGACATCTGTTCCAATACCACATGTAAACTGATTTCTCCATATTTTTCTCATTACACTTACCTTTTTAAGATGACCTAATCTAAGTTTGAAGATTTCTTCTTGTTCATGGTATTCTGCTAATGTTAACCTGGAAGATAATGGTAGAAATCCCAGTAAATTATTTGACATCGTAGTGTGTCTATAATAAAGACAAATGCCAAAGCATGTTGTACAGTATATTCAGTCTCTCTGTTAAAATAACTGAGACAGATTATCTTGCAATCCTTTGACAAGAGAAAACTTCTGTGATTTATCAGATATGACATGAAGAAAGGACTGCAAAGCCAGAAGACTAATTTGTAAAAAATGAGAAAATAAATGAGCTATATTTTTATGTTATTTATGAAATGAGTTTTGTCCATACAATCTCAGATGAAAATCCACTGGGAGAGGTAGCCAAAAATTATATGCCTAGGTTTTTGGGTTTTTTTTGAAGGGCAAATAATAAGCCAATGGATTTGATTATTTCTGATAACTCTTAAGACTCTGCTACTATAATAACAAGGAGAAGAATGACAGAGTGGAAGAGTCCAGGATTTGGAGTCTGAGGTCTAGGGTTTGAAGTGCAACTCAGGCCACTGGCCATGTGACCTTGGACAATCAACTTTAACTTAAGTCTTAGTTTCTTAAAAATGCAGCAAGCAATGATCCCCATCTAACAAAGCTGCTGTGCCTATGAGAATGTGAAATAATCCATAAATTGTAAAAAGGTATTTAAACACAATTCTCAAAGGGCTGACTTGATGGGTGATCACTGTTCCACCTACCCCAATTGAACCCTTACATTGTAAGAATGAGCCTTTAAGGGCGCCTGGGTGGCTCAGTTGGTTAAGCAACTGCCTTCAGCTCAGGTCACGATTCTGGAGTCCCGCGATCGAGTCCCACATCGGGCTCCTGGCTCACCAGGGAGTCTGCTTCTCCCTCTGACCCTCCCCCCTCTCATGCTCTCTCTCTCCTATTCTCTCAAATAAAATCTTAAAAAAAAAAAAATAAGCCTTTAAGAAGCGACAGCTTACTCCTCCAACTTCATTCTCTTCACACTCTAGAAGTACACACATATACTTCTAAGTTTCAGATATCATTATTTAGACATATTCTAAACAGCCGGAGAAAGAAGAAACAGCTATCCCATCAACCAGGTAGGGCTACAAAACAGTCTTTGAGGTCTGAGTCCTGCATCGGGCTCCCTGCTCGGCGAGGAGTCTGCTTCTCCCTCTGACCCACCTCCCTCTCATGCTCTCTGTCTCTCATTCTTTCTCTTGCAAATAAATTAAAAAATTAAAAAATTAAATAAAATAAAAAGAATAATAAGAAATGTATCCACTAGGGCTGTTACACCTGTCTCTTCACAGTGACAGACATACTTAACATCCATTAATCCATATCACACCAGTAAAAAAGAGAGAAATGAAAAATCATAGCTAGGGACTATCCCCGCCTAAAATAGGTTCAATACCAGGAATGATAATGTGACTCACTCTAAGCCTCCAGAGGAATGTTTTTGGCTTCTGGCCAAAGGAATGAGCCAAGTTATAGATACTCTAATTAAAAACTGGACTGAAAGCCTTCCAGCTCGGATCTGACACAGGACTCCAGATGGCAACTGCTCACTGACATACTACTGGCCTGGACTGAATTCTAATTATTGTTCTGTGGCTAGGGAACAGCCTATGCCTTCTACTACTCCTAAGCCAATGGTCTTATACACTAGCATTTGATAATTTTCAAGTAATACTGGAGGGAGAGTCCCTTCACAAAATAAATATGGGAGTGACAGCAAAAGAAGACAATGATCAGATTAATGTGTACAACATGTGCCCAGAAACTTTCAAATCTGGGCTCCTACTTGGACTTTCTGAAAGGAAATATTTCAAATTTAGAATCCAGTTTTAAAATATTTATTTATGGGCGTCTGGGTGGCTCAGTTGTTAAGCGTCTGCCTTCGGCTCAGGTCATGATCCCAGGGACCTGGGATCGAGTCCCACATCGGGCTCCCTGCTCAGCGGGAGACCTGCTTCTCCCTCTCCCACTCCCCCTGCTTGTGTTCCTGCTCTCGCTGTGTCTCTCTCTGTCAAATAAATACATAAAATCTTTAAATAAATAAATAAATAATGTATTTATAAGAATGAAGATGTTTCCCAAGCTTATTCACTGTGTGTATTTTTATCACTATACTCAATGTGATTACTAGTTTATTCATCTGTTCATTTCCCCTAAATAAACTGTGAGCTCCTAAGGCTGGGGCTGTATCCTTTAGCTCTATATCCCCAGTCTCTAGAACAGGGCCAAGTGTATAATAAGCATTTAACACAGATTTATTAAATCAATGTCAAGGAAAAGGCTCCCCAACACATCAGGTATGTATGGAGTGAGTACTGGCATTAAGTTAAGCCATCTTTCTCACTGGAATGGGATGTCATGGGCTTTTAACAATGGTATAGAACAAATATCATTATACTTGAGGTGGATTATGGGTTAATATGTTTTTGAGAACTGATATGAAAACATAAAGGCAAAACACGTATCTTAAATAAGTAATATATAGTAACATACAGGTAATCCCCAAAAGATGGTACCAATGCACCATAACCCAGAACCATACATAAGCAACTATATCATTTGACTACCATGATGACATTACATTTGTTACAAGAGTGGCCAAAGACCATGACGCCAATTAAGTGACATTATTTCTCCCGCTCATTTGAAAATACCTAAATAAGATCAGGACTAAGAAAATGAATTAATTTTACATGGTTTTTATATATAAGTTGTGAGTAAATCCATTAATGTAACTAAAAAGAAAGCTAATGCTCTAGAAATCCCCATAATTTAACATTTTGTCCAGTGGCACTTAACAGGATATCAGTATTTTGGGGGAGAGTGTGGTACCTCACAGTTCACGTGAATAAAGAACATACGTTTCATTTTCAGCTCCGTTGGTCTTGCTTTTCCTCTGTTTCTGCTCATTGGTTGCTGGAGGGGCCTGTCCCATGGCAGGAGGTTTCCGTTTCGCTAACATTTTCCGTTGTCTTTCTATCTCTTCCCTCTGTGAATTTATCCTTTCCTGCTGCCTGGAGATATAAAAGATGTTGCACAGAAGATCAAAAAAATAGTAAGACAGCTGCAGAATAAACACAAATATCTTGGTACCCAAAGATTTTGATAAACTTCAAAAAAATAAGCCCCTTTAAATCAAGTAAAGATTTGTCTTAACTTCAGGTTGGAAGAGTCAAATAACCACGACAGAAAGATTTTTTTGGAATGAGTCTGTGCTTTAAGACAGTAGTTATGATTATTCTCAGACCAGGAAAGTACACAGGAACAATATCCAATTTTCACTGTGACCTTATTTTCTGACTCAAGGAAGAATTTTCTCTCTCTCTCTCTCTTACTTTCTTTTAAAGATTTATTTATTTGTAAGAGAGAGAGAGAGGAGAGAGAGAACAAGCAGGGGGAGCTGCAGAGGAAGAAGGCGAAGTAGGCTCCCCACTGAGCAAGGAGCCTGATGCGGGAGTCGAGTCCAGGACCCTTAACTGACTGAGCCACCCAGGCACCCCTAAACTAAGGTTTTCAAAAACAAGTACGTTCAGAGAAAGCACAATGAGGCCTTGCAACTCGTAAAAACTCCTTAGGGAATGGGACATAAAATGAATTCATAAAAAACATACATAAAGATTCTTCAGATATCTAACACCATCACCATTAGAGGATTTCCTAATAATAAGTCTGAATTTTCTATAATAAACCCATATGCAAATTAGGAGTCAGTAAAAGTATCAATATAAGAAAACCACTGTCTCTCATGTATGCCTAACAGATATTAAGGTTTGGAGAGCTGGCATATTAAAAATATACCAAGATTTGGGATTAACCATTTAAAAGACTAAAATCTTTAAATCACCTACCCTAGTTGAGAATCAAATGCTAGCTCCCTTCTTCTCTCTCTACCATGCTTCTCCCACCTTTTCTTGATCCCACCTTCATCTCTGCAGAATAATGGAATCTAAGTTGTTTTTTTTTTTTTTAAGATTTTATTTATTTGACAGAGAGAGAGAGAGAGAGAGCAGGAACACAAGCAGGGGGAGTGGGAGAGGGAGAAGCAGGCTTCCCGCCGAGCAGGGAGCCCAATGCGGGGACCAATCCCAGGACCCCGGGATCATGACCTGAGACGAAGGCAGACACCCAACGACTGAGCCACCCAGGCGCCCCGGTATAATGGAACCTAAGTTGTTAACCTGTTTTCAAATGAAATCTATTCAACCCTCTTCCGTGAACGAACACTGCAGTAGTCAGTCTCTTGACCTTCCCTACACTCAGGGTATTTTTCTTGGAAGAATGGCAACCAGAAGAACAAGACTATATTCCAAGGTAGATGCCCACAGTTTATGCTCCCATATCTGTAAGGACAATACTGTGAGCAAGATTAACCTAATCAAAGCATTATAAATAAAAAACGATTCATGTGATAATATAATCCCATTGGAATCAGGATGAGCTGGTCACTAATGTCAATTTAACATCAGAATGGAAATCATAACTCAAAAGAGTTTTTGTCTGAAAAAAACCTCTTAACTATCATTAAAGATATGCCTCCCCACCAAAATACATGTATATGGCTTGAAAGAATTATGGATTGAGACTAGAATCCTTAGATAAAATCACAATCCTCCTGACTCAGTGAATGCTTCAAGGAGAACAATGTCTCAGAACTGTCTCTCAAGAGGTTTCCCAATCAAAAAACTGGTAAAATATCTTTGGCTCCTTTTCTATCCTTTCATGGACCGTGTGAGTGCAAAGCACAGTGAGCTCTCTGGAGATAACCATACAACATACAGTCTAAGCTATAAACTATAGTGGGCTAGTGGGGTGCCACAGTGTTTTGTCTTTGAAGATCAGCTGCTTTGGAAGATTGAGATTTTTAGCAATCACCTTTATTAAGCATAAAATAAAACTAATTTACTATTGTTTCTAGTAAGAATCCAAAAATTTGATCTCCAGAGACCCACCAAGAAAGGGGCCCCATAACCACCATATATATAAAGCATAAAGACAGGGGACAATGATGCTAAAAACTTGGGGAAATCTTAAACCGCATATTCTGAGAATGAGAACACTCGCTTGAACATAAAAGAGGATGTACCAGAGATCACGATTATATATAAAAACGATTCCTACATTAACTCTTGATATTCTTGAAATGATTTAGCTATTTATACTTGCAAATAAAAATCATCTAAAGATAGTCCCATCAGTGATACTTCGTTTAGGTTTATTCTGGGAGTAAAGTTGGGAATTACGTCAGTAAACGGTAACTTCTCTTAGAAAAGAACCATGTCTTATCAAGCCTTATACCTCCAACACATATGACAGTGCCTTTCAGAGTTGATCCTTAAATCCTTGCACTGCATCAATTTTAGAGAATGATTGCCATTTATCACCCACAGAAAGAGAGTACTTCCACCATCTTTTACAGAGGTACTGATGATCTGATAAATCCATCTCACTCCAATCTAAATAACCCTATTTAAAAAGCCATTACCTCTAAAAGAAAACAAAAGACAATCAGCCTTAGGCACCATTACAGGCTGAAGTAGGTCACCTAAAAAGATATGTTAAAGTTCTAACCCCCAGGACTTCAGATTATAACTTTTGGAGATAGGGTCATCGAAGATGTCATTAGTTAAAATGAGGTCATACTGGAGTAGGGTAGTCCCTTAATTCAATATGACTGGTGCCCTTACAAAGGGAGAGAAGACACAGAGACACACGGGGGAACACCATGTGAAGATGGAGACGGAGACTGAAGCTATGCTGCCACAAGCCACAGAATGCCAAAGAATGATCCTCCCTAGAGGCTTCAGAGGAAGTATGGTCTGTTAACACCTTGGGTTTGGATTTCTGGCCTGGACTGTGAGAGAATAAACTTATGTTGTTTCAAACCACCTAATTTATGGTATTTTGTTACAGTAGCCCTAGGAAATGAATACAGGCACCTTCAACAGTAAAACTGTATTCCAGACTCCAACCATACTATACGTAACCAGTAAGAGAGGTATTAAAAAACAAATGCACATTATTTTTAGACATCATTTTAACCAAATTATGTATCATGGAGTTTCTTATATACAGAGAATAATCATTTATGAGGATATCAAATATAGCCTTTACAACTGAAGAATTTCAATTTCTGCATTAAAACTGAAAGGGGATTAATTTATTAAAGTGAAACTAGAAAATAAAATACCTGTAATTAGTAGACAACAGCCAGAAACAGTTGCCCAAGAAAAGAGATGGATATTCTGTAATTTATATGACCTAAAACCATAAAAATGCTATCCACCTAGGAGGAACAATCTCTAGTTAAGGATCTAATTTAGACAGTCCTAATTGCTCTGATGGCTCTACAGCAAAGTCACCATTTCGTACTCTGTGAAAGATTTCCAGAACCTTTTTACTCTGTTTACAGAGTAAAAAGATAAAATACTACTATCAGCTAAAACTGTGAGCACTTCTAAAAAAAATTAATTACATTTTATATCTCTATACAAACACACTATTATTTTCAGTCAAAGTCTTTAGACATTTTAGAGACAGCCCCATCTAAAGAGTAACCACTGTCAGGAGTCACCATCACATCTAGGACTCAGTCTGAGCACTAGGTGGCTTTGGCCAGTATTGGGGATATAGCTTCGGGTCCCATTCTAATGAAACTGGTGTTCTACTTTCGGGGCAATTTGCACGCCCTGGTCAGGGTGTCATGCCTTGGTGTAACAGCCATTTCCACTGCCCTGGTGCATTTCTGCTCTCCCCAGCCATCTATGCTTAGCACTTGGAGTGGATGTTGTTCTGTGCCTCTGGAACCTGCCCTAAATCAAAAGGCTTTGTTTTTCTTCCTGGGTAATGTATCTTTCACTCAATAGCTAACCTCTTATCAAACCAAATTACACATACTCAAGGTACATGTGTGAGGCAAAGACATACCTAAGCCAAATGAAGGGTAATGTATCACATATAAAACAGTGACTGCTAATGTGCAATCCAGAGTTAGTATTATTAATAAGATCAGTATCTATATTTTATTTCAGGCATAAATTTGTTATTTCTTTATGTTTCATTACTATTAAAGGAGTCCCACACTCTCCAATTACTGCTCAGTAAGTTACTTCAGGAAGGAAAAAAAGAAAAGCAGTCTATGGAACCCTCCAACTCATAGTGACCTATAGATCAAATGTTTGAGAGCCCACAGTTAAAAATACAATGCCCTTCCTCCCAGTCTCAGATGAAAATAATCTAACAAATAAAGACAAATAAATAAGATATACCAAAAGATACTATAATCTAAAGATATACATATTTTTTAAGTCCAGAGCTAATCTTAGCTATTTACATAGTTGGAATTTTAGGATTTTAAATGTTAATTCTCTCCTTGAAGTAAATACTTGAATGTTTCAAACCAAAGTTATGAAAAAGTGAAAGAGTGTTTAAGATTCCAAGTTGCTGACAGATACACACTGTGGCTGGCCCCCAGCCTGACCACTGGCTCAGCCCCGGCCTTTAAGGGAGCCACTCTCTAATGACTGGACACCGTCTCCTTAAAGGGCCTCAGGGGCATATAAGTTCTTCTAGGGTTTTATTTTGTTTTATACCTAACTCAGGATGTTATTCCTTAGGTCCTTGCCCATTTCATTTTTCTATGGACCCAGAATCAACATGCTTACTGACTCCTCGTGAAAATCCATTACATAATTAAAAAGATAAGTCAAGTCCTAGATTTTTCTTCCTTAACTTCAGCAATTGATTTTTTTTTAAGATTTAATTTATTAATTTATTTGAGAGAGAGGGAGGGAGGGAGGGAGGGAGGGAAGCAGACTCCCTGCTGAGCAGGGAGCCTGATGCGGGGCTCAATCCCAGGATTCCAGGGTCCTGACTTGAGCCGAAGGCAGACCTTTCACCGAATGAGCCACCCAGGTGCCCCAAATTCTGATTCTTTTGAACTTTAATGTAGAACTCACTATTTCTCTGATTACTTTTGTCATTTTTTCTAGGACTTCACCTCATTCCCTACGTTTCTTCACACGTATAGGGACTAAAGCTGAATGAAAAAGAGGACTACCACGGCTGGAATTTGTAATTACTATAATTACAGAAAACTTAAAGCAACTTTTCAACTTCAATTTAATCACTGCAGTTCACTTACTTGATAAGGTTCTGGAAAGCATAACCATCTGTCCATTGTTCAGTAAAAGAGGCCCCATGTCGAACGGTGGTAAAGTGGCCCAATCTCAAGCGGTCTTGCATGCTCTTATCTCTACACGCCATCTTCTCTTGTTTTGACTTAGGGGAAAGGACAAATAGAAAAGAACGTTATTCTCCGATGAGAACTCAGATATAGCATGGTGTTTACTTTCCGCACTATACTGATCAAAGTTTAGTAACTGGCTGACTCTACATGGTCTTCAGGAAATACCCTAAAACTTTAAATAAATTCTCTGTATTAATGGAAAAAAGTGGTTTCCTTTCTATAAAATTAATGAATTAAAAGCTAAAACAACATTCTCCTCAGTATCTTTGACATCAATAACCTACTTCCCTTTTGTCAGTGCTCCCTGTCTTTTTAACAGCATTCCAAAGATTTCAGCAGAAGCAATCACCAATCTGTTGGAAACCTCTAGCTTGTAATAATTTATTTCATTAGCAGTATTGATATCTTTCAATAGACTATAAATATGTACTAGGGATGTAATAAAAAAAACTCTCAAGAAATAGTTACTAATAACTATTAAAGTCAAGTCACAGCTAATCAATTACTATAATAAAGGAAACAACAGCCAATTAAAGCAGTTGCATACAAGTGTACGTCAACTTAATTTTTTTAAAGCACAAAGAACACTTAATTATCACATTAGTATATACGTAACTTATTCCAATTGCCACCTCTAAAATGGAAGTGTAACCATTACTAAATGTTTGCAATAGTAAAAGGATATGCACTTCAAATGATCGGATGAATGTATGAATGGGGGAGAGTGACACTGCAAATAAATTCAACTAGGCCAAGCTGTCCCTGTCCAATCACCATCCCACTCCAAGCAAGGCACAACCAGAAACAATGCCCCAAATTATCACTCTGGATGCTTGGGCCAGTGTCCATGTAAGAAAGAATTCTGATGGTCAAATCATAAGGAGTCTTCTCCTAAAAAGCCCTACGTTAAAATATTTTCATCTCAGGTAAGGAGTGAGGAGCTACAGCAATGCCACACCCTGAGCCTCCAGGGATGCAGGGTTCAGGCCACCCTGACACTCACCTTTTCTATAAGGAGTTTCTTGCTCATTGTCACACATCGATTTAATCGTTCTTTGTACTTTTCTAGCATCTTTTGCTGCTCATCAATCTGCCGCCTCAAATCACAGTTGGCCTTCAAGGGGAAAACATTTTTTAAATTAGCTCCAAAGAAGATAGATTAATACATAAGCAGCTTTTACAGAGTCCAAACATAATTTCTTATTGCTCAATCAAAAGCAAAATTAAGGTTCAAAGAGCTAAGAGTAACCAGATTTAAAAAACAAATACTTCCTTTAGTCTCTATAAACTTATCTATTTAGTAAAGATGAAGTTTCTACAAGTGGGCACGTTTTTCTACTGATATTTTACTCCTCTCAAAAGGCAGTTATAGGTAAATCTAGTACATCACATATACCTAAACTGCAGCAAAATAAAAGAACCTACAATTAATGAGATGTTTAAAATACATTCAAAAGGTGATTAGCACTTTATAGCACTCACAAAATACCTAGAGGATAATTAAACACAAAAAAATTACAGAATTTTTAAAAAACCACATAATGTTCTTATGTTCAATTGTTCTTTGTTTTTCTATTCTTATTTCCAAAGAAAAAGAGACATGAATTTACATAAATGTTTCTTACCAGAGAAGCCAGGCACACCCATGCCCGCATAAGACAGAACTAACAAACAAGATGAATACGAGGTCCTGATTCTCAAGAATGCCAGAATGTAAATACACAGTTCATTTAGCTGTGGTCAGAAGGATGGGCTAAATACTTTGAAAAAGTCAAACCTCCTACAATAACAGAGAAGGGAAGAACCACTAACCCAAGGTCAATTTTGACTTGCAATTTTTAAACTTATTCTTGTATTAACAAAAGATCTCTACTCTTTCAGGAAATAAATGCTACTTTATAATAATGTGCTTGAGTTGTGAAAAAAGATCTGGCATTTCCCAATCAAATGATTTAAGTGTTTCTGAAACACTAAAAAGCACAAATGGAAGATATTACAGCACACGCAATTTTTGAGACTTTACAGCTTCATTTTTAAAGTGGCCCGTGTACAACAGCTTCCATCTCCAATTTCTACTCATATGTATAATTTCTATCAGTTCTTACAGAGTTCTATGGACCACTCTATCAAAGGCAAAGTGCAAGTACGGGTACATGTGACTAATTCATAATAAAGAATCCACAGGGTCCCTGGCTGGCTCAGTTTGGTAGAGCCTGCGATGCCTGATCTCAGGGTTGTTCAGTTCGAGCCCCATGTTGGGTGTAGAGATCACTTAAAAACAAAATCTTAAAAAAAAAAAAAAAATCTGTAAGACAAAGACTACATAATGTTTACATAAAATTCCATCTCCTTTTGGAAGGCGAGGAATCCCTTAAAATCTACAATCAAATGTATGGAATCAAACTCTGGCAGCTTATTTAAACTTTTAAGAACTCTAGGGGAGCCTGGCTGGCTCAGTCAGTAGAGCATGTGACAACTCTTGATCTTGGGGACGTGAATTAAAGCCCCACGTTGGGTGTAGAGCTTACTTTAAAAAAAAATTAAATTTTAAGGGGCAACAGGGTGGCTCAGTTGGTTGAGGGTCCAACTCTGACTACAACTCAGGTCATGATCTCAGGGTCATGAGATTAAGTCCCGTGTCAGGCTCCGCACTGGGCATGAAGCCTGCTTAAGATTCTCTCTCTCCCTTTCCCTCTAACCACCCCGCCCCCTCACCTCTGATTGTGTGCACACATACTCTTGCTCACGCTCTCTCTCTTAAAGAAATAATAAAATAAAATACAATAAAATAAATTTGATGGGGGGGGAAGGAGAGGGAGAGCACAGAGAGGAAGGAGACTCCTCGCTGAGTAGAGCGCCCAACGCGGGACCTGATCCCAGAACCCTGAGATCATGACCTGAGCCAAAGGCAGAGGCTTAACTGACTGAGCCACCCAGATATACCAAAATACAATAAAATTTTAAGAACTCTAAATTCTTGTGGTTTTCTAGCACTAACAACTTTGTATTTAGGTTTAAACCAGCACCTGCCTATAGCCTCCTGATGCAGCCTTATCCAACATCTCACCAAAATGGAAAAACCCAATGAACCAACCATGCCTGCCTGAAAGGAGACGTTAAGGAGCGCTCATTCCCTGCCCCTCCAGATCAAAAACACAAATTCTAATCAACTTGAAAAATATGGCAGCTGCTTTCGGTGTCTTCCTTTTTGATGCCTCCATTTCTTTGGTATTGTTTCTACAGCCAAAGAAAAGACTACAACCTTCAGAAAACAAGGGAGTAAAAGATGGGTAATGGTGAGTAAAGGGAACATACTGTTTCCTAGAAAATGAAAGCAGTCATTTTTTTAAAATTCAAAAAGAGTACTAAGTCAGGATTCAAGTTTTTCATATACTCCATCTTCTCAATCTTCAAAGTTGGGTGAAGAAAAAAGATGAGCCCATGATCCTTTTTCAGTCCAGCAGAGCTTCTCTGGACAAAACCCTGTCAGTCCTGAAATTGGGCTAGGAGCTTTTTAAACCCGCAATCTACCTAATTAAAACCCTGGCAATTCAAACAACACCCGTATGAACAAAAACAGGCATAAGAACAACCTCAAGCAAACACATCTGCTAACAAGGAAAGACGGAGGTAGGTACTGAGTCTAAATATGCCTCTCCTCATTGAAGGATGGAGCAAAGGAAACAACCAAAACACAGACCTAAGTAAAAATATTTCTGAGTAAGGAAAAAGAACATCAGCTTGAGAATGATGAAAATGATCTCCCTAAAGAATCAAAAGAACATTTTAGAATATAGCTTGTTATATTCCATAAAACACAAAAAGACATGGTGTCTATGAAATCAGAGCCAAAAACCATAAAGAATGCACAAGGTAGACAAAGAAAGTGAATCAGATAAGGGGGAAAAGTAAACTAAAATTGTAAATAATAGAATCAAAACTGACATAAGATACAGTAAACAGCAGAAAATATAAATTAATGTTTAATGAGATTCAGAAAAGAAGGTCAATCTTATTAAATACGACTTGAAGTGATAGAAATAAGGGGAAGAGATCAGGGATTCAAGCTAGAAACCAAGGAAGAGGCCAACGTAAGACAGAAAGAGGCAAAAATTAAGTATAACCACACATTTCCAGAAAAAAATTTAGAGACCCATGTACATATGTACCCTGGCAAAATTTTTTGAAATACAAAAATAAGGGGAGAGAGTACCTATAATCAACACAGAAAACAGATTAGTGTTTGTTCCTTTGGTCATGGTCTTCTCAGAAATAGTAAATACTAAAAAAAAAAAAAAAAAAAAGTAAAAGGTGCACACACATGTGTATGTGTGTCTTACAATAAGGAGGTAAAGGAGAAGGCTAACAGGTTATGACACAAAAAGAATACCTTTTATATGGGAAGGCAAGAGAGAGAATTCTCAGATCTATAAGGAAACAAAAAACTTAACACTGATATATCCTTCTTGAAAAATAATTACTTAAAATGTATTCCAGTCAACTAAAAGTAAGAAGACAAAAACTATGATTTAAAAAATATACTGCCAGGATGCCTGGGTGGCTCAGTCGGTTAAGCATCTGCCTTCGGCTCAGGTCATGATCCCAGGGTCCTGAGATCCAGTCCCACATTGGGTTCCTTGCTTGGCAGAGAGCCTGCTTCTCCCTCTACCTGTTCTGCCTGCCGCTCCCCCTGCTTGTGCTCTCTCTCTGACAAAAAAAATAAATAAAATCTTTAAAAAAAAAAAAAAATACATACTGCCAATGAGTTTAACAAACATGTGTAACTAATTATTGTAAATTAGGACATAAAACTGCTTGTAATATAAGAATTATTCTTATATAAAATGTTAAAATAATTTAATAATAATAGCCTAAAAACATCAGATGTTATTCAGACCGGGCTTATGGTTTATTTTATTTTAAGTTTATTTATATCACAGAGAGAGAGAGACAGCTAGAGAGGGAACACAAGCAGGGGGAGTGGGAGAGGGAGAAGCAGGCCTCCCACCGAGCAGGAACCCGATGCGGAGCTCGATCCCAGGACCCTGGGATCATGACCTGAGCCGAAGGCAGACGCTTAACAACTGAGCCACCCAGGCGCCCCTGGGCTTATGGTTTAGATATGTGCTCAATTCCAGGTTTTATACAGAAGGGAGTCAAATATACTACTTTTTGACTTTGATTTTGATAATTATAGAATAGAGGTAAAGTTTTCTGGAGGAAGATAATCACAGTGACTTTTACTATCTTTATTAATAAACATTACTATTATTGTTAATAAACAAAACCCTTTCTTCCAACCATCTTACCCAATAATAAAGAAAAACTGCAGATCCCCACCCAGCTGTGTCATGGGAGCCCTGGAGGTTCCTCCAACAGAACCTTCAGGGCCCCATGGAGCCAGCTGGAAAACTACTGCATTAGTACAAATGATGATCAAACCTACACCTTCTAAATCACTGGAGGTGATAAAATTATTAATCAATTTTATTTATACATCAGTAAGACTTATTTATATATGCATTTATATATCTGTATATACACACATACTACAAATGGCTCAAAGTTACTGAAGGAAATGTACCAAATGTTTTACTTGGTTAATGGAATTATGAGTGTCATATTTTTCAGTATTTTCTAAATTTATAAAGAGCATATATACTGCTTTTATAATTAAAAAAAAGTTTTTTATTTTTTAATTTTTTAAAAAAGATTTTATTTACTTGACAGAGACACAGTGAGAGAGGGAACACAAGCAGGGGGAGTGGGAGAGGGAGAAGCAGGCTTCCTGCTGAGCAGGGAACCCGATGCTGGGCTCGATCCCAGGACTCTGGGATCATGACCTAAGCTGAAGGCAGACGCTTAACGACTGAGCCACCCAGGCGCCCCAACAAAGTTTTTTAAAGAAGGGGTCAGTCAATATGCTAAATTGCATATTAAAAATATATTTTTAAAATATCATGGTATATTTCCTAAAAGTATCTTTTAAATTCCAGATTAAGTTTTTTGAAGTTTCTCTTGTAAGCACAAAAACCTTTAGACAAATACTTATATAAAAGACACAAAATGCTGGGCCGCCTGGGTGGCTCAGTTGTTAAGCGTCTGCCTTCAGCTCAGGTCATGATCCCAGGGTCCTGGGATCGAGTCCCGATTGGGCTCCCTGCTCAGCGGGAAGCCTGCTTCTTCCTCTCACACTCCCCTGCTTGTGTTCCCTCTCTCGCGGTTGTCTCTCTCTGTCAAATAAATAACTAAAATCTTAAAAAAAAAAAAAAAAAAAAGACACAAAATGCAAAAGCAGGGCTGAAAAGTACCTATGAAATAGTTATAAAAATTCAAGAATATTACAAAAACTTCTCTGGAATAGAAAAACAGTATTTTATGTTGTTTCCCACAGTTCCAAATGAAACACATACTCCATATATCTATTTCTCTAGTATATAGTTAAATATTTAAATCCTACAACATAAGATTTCCAATTTAAAGAGAAAGCTTAGAATATAGGTTTGATCCTAGTTCCTACTCAGATTCCCTCAGATTAAAGGAAAATATCCAAATGTTTATTATTTGTTATTTGGTTGACAGTAATTATGATGTGTGCAAAATCCAAATATACATAGTATCAATCAGTGCTTGTTATAAAATCTCTTACCACATTTTAATACTTACTCTTAACAAATCATCTATTCTTCCCTCCTTCTTTTCTAAGTCAGAATTCTTACTGTTTTCTAGTGCAGATATTTTTTCTATTGTGAGGTCAGACTATACAAAGAGAAAACAAATTAATATTAGTCTCAAAATATTACATGTCATCATACTTTTCTCATTACTTTTCTGGGGAAAAAAAAGCACTTGCTAACACAGATAGCCTGGAATCACATGGCTAAAGAAATTAAATCTGCTTTTCTCAACCCATTCTTTAAACCTTGTATTTTGCTACATCTGCCCTTCAAACACGTTAATTCTGTGTTTAACTCTGGTATCAAATATATGAATTCTCAAATGATTGTGCATTGAACAATACAGAAACATACTACTCTAGAAATGAAACTAACTGTGAATAGAAAAAGAGTTCAGAGGAGAGAGGACCCAAATCTCTAAAGAACTAACATGCCACCTAGTGGAAACAAAGAACAATCAGAAGGGGAGAAATGAAGTTTTCTGAATCAAAAGTCTGGTTCAACTGTCCAAAAGCTGCTCATTCAAATAAAATTAAGATCTCCTCCTGAGGACTGTATAGCTCTTAAGATTTAAGAAATTCTCTTAAATTGCCAAGCATCTTGTCTTGAAGCTAACACACTCCCAAGAGGCTTCAAGAAAACACAGTGTACTATTTGGCTAGCTCAACACTACAGAATGGAGGATGTATCCACTATCCTTTTCAGATACTAACTTTGAATGTTCACAACATTCCCTAAATTAAAGAGTTTCTGAAAACTCTTTATGGAGGCAATTATGTTGGTGTGCCACATGTTAAAGGAGTCTAGCTAGGTCTTGTCAAATAAGCAGGTACAAGGAATAAATTAACTACTTTCATAAAGTAGGGAATTAACATTCACTGAAGTGTATTAAAAGGACTGCCCTAATAAGCATTTTGCATACACTGTCTGAGAGAACTAGAATCAAACACATTTTACAGATGATTTGTATTCAAGAACCGAGGCCCAAAAAGATAGTGTAAGTTGTAGAGCCAGGATTTGAACCCCGGCCTAGAGGTCTCCAAAGTAAGTGCTTTTCTCTGCAACACACCAGAATGGTAAAGAAACACCTCAAAAAGTTAAAGCACCTTCCAAAAGACTTTAATACTCAAAATACAAGTTCTGAGTAAAATACACACAAATAATGAGGTAAAGTCAGAGAAATAAAGGAAAGACAAAGAGAGGACCCACAGATTTTATATGTGGTTAGCATTTATTCCTAAGCACATCTTTTCCTCTGTATATTGATCACTGACCTACCTGGGTCTGTCTGTGCTGGATGGAGATCTGTTTTTGGGAGCTGCTGGAATGCTCTGTGTTGCCAGATCCCGTAGAGGAGGGACTGTTTTGCTGAGCCTGTAATAAAGGTATATCGACCAATTACTAGAAAGTTTTGTATCTTTCTCCATAGACATTTGCTGTTTCGTTTTGTTTTTTAGATTTTATTATTATTTTTTAAAGTTATCTCTATACCCAATGTGGGGCTCGAACTCACAAACCTGGGATCAAGAGTCTCATGTTCCACCAACTGAGCCAGCCAAGCATCCCCCTCCACAAACGCTTGTATGAATGCAAACAATTATATAAAACAAACTCCTTCTGATGAAAGTCAGAAGTCAGGGCCATACAGCCAAGATGAAAGTAAAACAATTTAAATGAGAAGCAAGGTTTAACATGATAGCATGGATCATGTCCCTGTAAATAGTCTGAAGTATCAAATGTGCCCAAACGAATTTTTAAATATGTAAATTAGAGAAAATTAAAAGTTATTCCTGTAATAACAGGTCCTTTTCACTTATATGGCAACACGCCTTTGTCAGAAAAGGCTGGTGAAGCATCCAATGCACAGGGGATGCCTGGGACTCTGGGCAGAAAGAATTGTGAACTACTATTCAGAATAATCTTCTAAATCCACACACATTATCCACGAGCACACAGTCGTCCAAAAATCCAGGATGATTTCCAACACTGTCACTTGGATGATCATAACTTTTTATACACAAGTGACAGGGCATTCTAAGGCATTTTAAAATTTAGAAGGCTTAAGTCTCAACAGAATTCAACTATTTAGAAATATATAATCATACTCCCAAAAGTTCTTTTACTTTTTTAAGATTTTATTTATTTGAGAGAGAGAGACAGAATGATGGGAGGGGGATGCGCGAGATGGAGGCAGAGGGAGAGGGACAAGCAGAACCCAATGTGGGGCCTGATCCCAGGACCCCAAGATCATGACCTGAGCCGACGTCAGACACTTAACTGACTGTTCCACCCAGGCGCACCGCCCCCAAAGTCCTCTTAAAAACAAGACTAAACTTAACATGATACAACCCATCACAGACATAATTAGGAAATATTGGATATTCTGAGGATTATGGGCTAATGGCAATACATCTACTGCTACCATCTATCAGAGAATGTAGTGTTTCCACATATGTGAATTTTCTGATACTTCCTATATATTCCTTACCTATTTCTCTTATTCTTTTTAAAAGATTTTATTTATTCATTTATTTATTTGAGAGACAGAGAGTGAGTGAGAAACAGCATGAGAGGGGAGAGGGTCAGAGGGAGAAGCAGGCTCCCAGTTGAGCTGGGAGCCCGATGTGGGACTTGATCCCAGGACTCCGGGACCACGACCCAAGCCGAAGGCAGTCGCTTAACCAACTGAGCCACCCAGGTGCCCTATTTCTCTTACTCATTAACATAGGACCAATGCTATGCCCACTACCTACTGAGTAACTACTGTCCTCTAATTGTTTCACTGTGATGGTCACAGGCCAATCCTTACAAAACCCTATAAGATAGTTATTATTATTTCCATTTATAAAGAGAATGCAAATCAGAGACATTAAGCACCTCTGCAGGGTCAGAGAGCTAGTAAATGGGAGAGCATGAATTAAGGGCTACCTGTATCCACAAGAACCACTCTCACAAGCCACAGCAGACTGACTAGCTCCCATTAACAATTAGGGATACTGTCCCAACCAGGCCACAAGCAAGCTAATAAGCACTTCATACACACAATCATTCTGAAGGCTCACAACAGCTTTGTAAGTAGGGTAGGCAGTATTATCTCCATCTGTATTTATTCGTTCAACAACTGCTCACTCCCTATGTCTGAGCACTATGTTGGGTGTTAGGGACACAATGACCAAGTAAAACAGACATAAAACCCACAGGCCCAGTCATTACTCTGCCTTAATAAAGCTTACAATCACAGAAAAGATTTATTAAGCACTCAGTAAATATTTATTGAAAGAAGCTTAAATAATCATATAATAAACACAAAATTCCAACTGGGATAAGTGCTGTAAGAGTATACAACAGGACACATAATCTAATCTAGAGTCAGGGATGAATTCCTCAGAAAGTGGTATCAGGGTTAAGATCTGAAGGAAATAAGCAGTCAAGGAGAGTAGATGATCAGATCATTCCTGGGGGAGAATGTATACGTGAACACAAGGGGAAGGGAGGAGATTGATGTGGGTGTCAAAGAAGTCAAAAATGCGAAATCAGTCTCAAAGAGGTCAAGCAACAAGCACAGCCTGTGAGTGCTAGAGCTCTGATTAGAGCCAGCTGTAGCAAAGTCCAAATAACTGAAAATGTTCTTTACTCTTTCTACGATGCAGCAAAGCTATTTTTTTTTTTAAAGATTTTATTATTTATTTGTCAGAGAGAGACACAGCAAGAGAGGGAACACAAGCAGGGGGAGTGGGAGGGAGAAGCAGGCTTCCTGCTGAGCAGGGAGCCTGATTGAGGGACTCGGTCCCAGGACCCTGGGACCATGACTTGAGCCGAAGGCAGACGCTTAACGACTGAGCCACCCAGGCGCCCCAAGCTTTTTTTTTTTCTCTTTTTAAAGATTTTTATTTATTTATTGAGAGAGAGAGAATGGTAGAGAGAGCGCATGAGAGGGAAGAAGAAGGTCAGAGGGAGAAGCAGACTCCCTGCTGAGCAGGGAGCCCGATGCGGGACTCAATCCTGGGACTCCAGGATCATGACCTGAGCCGAAGGCAGTTGCTTAACCAACTGAGCCACCCAGGCGCCCTTTTTCTTTTTTCTTAATGGTTAATAAGGGTTATCATTACGAACCTCAAGTGTTATACTGAAGTATAGGAGCATTATCTCCTTCAGTTATCATTAGATTGCTCTTACAATGCTCTTCTTTTAAAGTGTATTTCTAGGGCGCCTGGGTGGCTCAGTTGGTTAAGCGACTGCCTTCGGCTCAGGTCATGATCCTGGAGTCCCGGAATCGAGTCCCACATCGGGCTCCCTGCTCGGTGGGGAGTCTGCTTCTCCCTCTGACCCTCTTCCCTCTCGTGCTCTCCTCTCTCTCATTCTCTCTAATAAATAAAATCTTTAAAAAAATTTTTTTAAGTGTATTTCTAAACAAATATGACTGTTAGAACTATAATTTTAATAAGAGCCAATAAGCACATGACTGGGGCACCTGGGTGGCTCAGACCATCAAGCATCCAACTTTTGATGATCCCACTCATAATCCCAGGACTCTGGGATTTTGACCTGAGCTGAAGGCAGACGCTTAACAACTGAGCCACCCAGGTGCCCCTGCAAAGATATTTTTAAGATGAAATCATAATAGCACTAAGAAACAAGACAGAGTCATGGATCAGAAAGATTTTAAAATTTTAAATTTTAAGAAACATTCAAGTAGTTGGCTTCAAATTGACAGAAAAAGTGAAATAAATTCATTGCTCAAAACATCAACAGTGAAACAGGCTGGGCCTTTTCAAGGGAGTTCCTGAAAAGCTTTTACACTGAGACTTTTATTTGCAAAAACCAGGAGTACATATGTGACAATTACCACACAATTTAAAACCTATAAGGTCCAGTAAAGGTCCCCTTGATCCCCCCTTACATACTGAGGGGCCTGGATACTACCACTTCTGACCCCAGGACAAAGCACAAGAACAGATGTCTTAAATAAAGCTGAAAAAAAAAAAAGTAAATATTTAAAAATGAACCAGAAGTGGGTCCAGGGGAGGGATGACACCTGGTATGAATACTGTGGCTTGAGGACAAAAGCAAAGAAAGTATAGTACCCCTGCCTTCCACAACTGATATAATGGAGAAAGAAATGGAATGTACTGCAAAGAATAAAAGAGTTTGCTCATCAAAACAAAGCCCTCCTTATTTTGACATTCTGCCCGAAGTTTACCAGACACTCAGAGCTCACAGTCAGCACTCCCACTACTTGGGAAGCAGCACTATGCCACTTGGACAGGAAAAGGCATGCCAACAATCTCTATTAACCACCCTTATTCATTCAACTAAAGCCAAACACACATTTTCTTTCTTCTTTTTTTTTTTTTTTAAGATTTTATTTATTTGTCAGAGAGAGAGAAAGCACAAGCAGGCAGAGCAGCGGGCAGAGGGAGAGGGAGAAGCAGGCTTCCCGCTGAGCAAGGAGCCCGAGCGGGACTCGGTCCTGGGATCATGACCTGAGCTGAAGGCAGACGCTTCACTGACTGAGCCACCCAGGCGCCCCCAAACACACGTTTTCAAGAAACCAACAGCACAAAAGGGAAGATCCAACATGAACAGACAAAAGATCCAAGAGAAAACAGATAATTCAATAAAAACAACTTTAAAAATAAAACATAAGTTCAAAGAGGGCCAAAGGATACTACAGCTATAAAAATAACAGCAAAGAACATGAAAAATAAACTTAAAACAGATTATCAAAAATTTGAAAACTGAATAGATTAGCTAAATAATAAAATGAACATAGCTGAATACAGAATCAGTCATCTGGAAGACAATGTCAAATCTCCCAGAAGATAAAACAGAAAGTCAAAGCAGGAAAGAAAAGTTAAGAAACATGAACAACACAGAGGTTCCAAAACAATCTATTAGACTTTCCAGAGGAAAAGAACAAAGAGAAAGAAATAATCAAGGAAGAGTAAAATAAAAATTTCTCTGAGGTAAAAAGGTTCACTTTAAGAGTAAAAAAGCCTACTATAGAACAACAGCATTAATGGAGAAAAAAGCAGTGGAGAGACTTCAAGAACAAAAAGATACCGTATGATTAATCTCAACTGATACAGAAAAAGCACCCAGCACTCTCATTTTTTAAAATTTAAATTCAATTAACATACAGTATATTATTAGTTTCAGAGGCAGAGCTGTGATTCATCAGTCTTATACAACACCCAGTGCTCATTATATCACGTGCCCTCCTTTATGCCCACCACCCAGTTATCCCATTCCCCCAACCCCTTCCCCTCCAGCAACCCTCAGTTTGTTTCTATGATTAAGAGTCTCTTATGGTTTGTCTCCCTCTCTGATTTCGTCTTGTTTTATTTTTCTCTCCCTCCCCCTATGCTCCTGTTTTGTTTCTTAAATTCCATATGAGTAAAATCATACAATTGTTTTTCTCTTATTTTTCTCAGTATAATACCCTCTAGGTTCCATCCACGTCCTTGCAAATGGCAAGATTTTTTTTGATGGCTGAGTAATATTCCATTGTATGTTTGTATGTGTGTATGTATATATACCACATCTACACACACACACACACACACACACACACACACACACACACACACCACACATCTTCTTTATCCATTCATCTGTTGATGGACATCTGGGCTCTTTCCATAGTTTGGCTATTGTGGACATTGCTGCTATAAACACTGGGGTGCAGGAGCCCCTTCAGATCACTACACTTGTATCTTTGGGGTAAATCCCTAGTAGTGCAATTGCTGGGTCATAGGGTAGCTCTATTTTCAACTGTTTGTGGAACCTCCATACTGTTTTCCAGAGTGGCTGCACCAGCTTACATTCCCACCAACAGTGTAGGAGGGTTCCCCTTTCTCCACATCCTCGCCAACATCTGTCGTTTCCTGACCTGTTAATTTTAGCCATTCTGACTCGTGTGAGGTGGTATCTCATTGTGGTTTTTGTATTTCCCTGATCCAGCACTCTTTCATGATAAAGACACTCAACAAACTCAGAATAGAAGGGAACTTTCTCAACCCCCCAAAAAGGCATCTCTGAAAAAACATACAGCTAACATAACACTGTCAAAGATCATGTGCTTTCCCCCTACGATCAAGAACAAGACGAGACAGGATGTCCACTTGAACCACTTCTATTCAACATTGTATTAGAGGGCAATGAGGCAAGAAAATGGAAGTCATCCAGATTGGAAAAGAAGAAGTAAAACTATCTCTATTCGCAGAAGACATTATGGTGTATACAAAAAATCCTACATTAAAATTATTAGAACTAAAACATAAGCTCAGCAAGATTGCAGGATATAAGACCGATACATAAAAATTAACTCTATTTCTCTAGCAATAGGCAATCTGAAAATAAAATAAAATTAAGAAAACCTGTATTTGCAATAGCATCAAAAAGAATAAATACTTAGAAATAATTTTAACAAAAGGGTAACATCTATACACTGAAAACTGCAAACATTATTAAAAGAAAACAAAGGGACCTAAATAAATGGACAGTTATCTCATGTTCATGCAATGAAAGACTTAAGAGGGCAATACTCCCCAAATTGATCAATAGATTCAGCATTACTATAAATCCCAGGTGGTTTGTCTGTAGAAACTGAAAAGCTGATCCTAAAATTCTTACGGAAATGCAAGGGATCCCACAGCCAAAACAATCCTGAAAAAGAACAAAGTTGAAGGAATCACATTGCCTGATTTCAAAACTTAATTACTACAAAGCTACAAGATACTGACATAAGCATAGGCTTACAGATCGATAGAGAAGAATTCAGAGTCCAGAAATAAACCCCTTACATTTATGGTCAACTGATTTCTGACAAGGGTGCCAAGACAATTCAATGGAGAAAGAACAGTCTTTTCACACAAATGGTGCTGGGACAACTGGATATCCACATGCAAAAGAATAAAGTTGGGCCCCGCTCCTGATACCATATATAAAAAAAATAATACCAAATGGATCACAGACCTAAATATAAGGGCTAAAAGGACATTGGGAAGAAAGTACAGGAGTAGAGTTTCATGACCTTAGGTAAAGCCTTCTTAGCTACAACACTAAAAGCATAAGTAACAAAAGAAAAAATAGATAAACTGGACTTCTTCAAAATTAAAATCAAACCCTTACAACTCAACAATAAAAAGACAACCCAATTAAAAATGGGCAAAGGGTCTATATAGACATTTTTCCAAAGAAGATATACACATGGCCATAAGCAAATGGAAAAATGCTCAATATCATTAGTATTCAGGAAATGCAAATCAAAACCACAATGAGATGTCACTTCACACCCACTAGGATGGCTAGAATCAAAACAACGGACAACAACAAGTGCTGACAAGGACGTGACACACGCTACTGGGTGTGTAAAATGGTACACCTGCTCTGAAAAACAGTTTGGCAGTTTCTCAGAAATAGTTACCATATGACCCAACAACCCCACTCTTCACTATATACCTAAAAGAATGAAAATATATGCCTATACAAAAACTTGGACATGAATGTTCACAGCAGTATTATTCATAATAGCCAAAAAGTGGAAACAACACAAACGTTCATCAACTGATGAAAGGGTAAAAAAGGCTGTGACCAGTTGAATACCAGGAGGACTGATTCTATCTTTGGATCCACACCCATGAAAACCCATAAGGCCGGAATAATAACCAAAGAAGAGGAAGTTATTTGTCACCATTTCATAGAGCTACTACTCCTTACTTTAAAAATTAAAATTTTATTTAGGGGCACCTGGGTGGCTCAGTTGGTTGAGCGACTGCGTTCAGCTCAGGTCATGATCCTGGAGTCCCGGGATCGAGTCCCACATCGGGCTCCCTGCTCAGCAGGGAGTCTGCTTCTCCCTCTGACCCTCCCCCCCTCATGCGCTCTCTCTCTCTCTCTCACTCTCTTTCTCAAATAAATAAAATCTAAAAAAACCCAAAAAACAAAAAACATTTTATTCAAAAAATTAAAATTGGTAATTAAAAGGTAAGAACTAAGCATTTAACCTGCCTTTCAAGAGGAACTATATGTCAGTATAGCCAAATAGGACCAGATGATAAGAGGAAAGTTCTATTTTACATAAGAATAGACACCAATAAAAGGTAAGTGTGATAACGTTAATTCAGCAATCTAGGAAAATGTTAGTATTTCTTAGAAAATGCCTGTTAAGTTATTCAGACAGGAGGGTCAGGATTTCTGAAATGTACTTTAAAATACTCAATACAAAAGTACATTTTTATTTTTTTTATTTTTTTTTTTGAAGATTTTATTTATTTATTTGAGAGGGAGAATGGTAGAGAGAGAGCACGAGAGGGAAGAGGGCCAGAGGGAGAAGCAGACTCCCCGCTGAGCAGGGAGCCCGATGCGGGACTTGATCCCGGGACTCCAGGATCATGACCCGAGCCGAAGGCAGTCGCTTAACCAACTGAGCCACCCAGGCGCCCCCAAAAGTACATTTTTAAAAATCAAAGTTTAAGAACATATATAATGTTAAAAGATGTAGCTTTCAAGGAAATAATAAACCTGACATTAAAAAAAAAAAAAGAAGATCCAAAAGCCCCTGACAACTAGAATTGTCTCAAAGAATCAAATTTAATCAACAACGAGGATGGGTTTTTTTTTTTTTGTGACTCCAATAAGATCACTTGGTTTTGCTCTGCCTAATAATGAAACCACCACAGTATTATAAATGTTCCTTACATATTTGCAAGTTTTAGAATAATTTATAAAACAGAAAATTAGCTAAAAAAAAAATATATATACTTAAAAGGAAAAAACCCAGGG
>NW_027397112.1:9468473-9498164 GCF_003265705.2 Callorhinus ursinus
ATATATACTTAAAAGGAAAAAACCCAGGGCGCCTGGGTGGCTCAGTTGGTTAAGCGACTGCCTTCGGCTCAGGTCATGATCCTGGAGTCCCGGGATCGAGTCCCGCATCAGGCTCCCTGCTCAGCAAGGAGTCTGCTTCTCCCTCTGACCCTCTTCCCTCTCGTGCTATCTCTCATTCTCTCTCTCTCAAATAAATAAATAAAATCTTAAAAAAAAAAAAAAAAAAGGAAAAAACCCAGTATCACACACATATAGTGTGACAATAACTAAAAAACTGAAAGATGAGAAAGCAGCTGGGTGATAGTTTGAATATGTTAAACTCATCTCCTATAATGGGAAGCAGAGAGATCTCGTTTAAAGTTAATTAAATAAAGGGCGCCTGGGTGGCTCAGTCGTTAGTTAGGTGTCTGCCTTCGGCTCGGGTCGTGATCCCAGGGTCCTGGGATGGAGCCCCGCATCGGGCTCCCAGCTCCGCAGGAAACCTGCTTCTCCCTCTCCCATTCCCCATGCTTGTGTTCCCTCTCTCGCTGTGTCTCTCTGTCACATAAATAAATAAAATCTTTAAAAAAATAAAATAAAATAAAAAAACAAAGTTAACTAAATAAGAGGTACATTATTTGAAGTTAAAATGGTAAATCAGTAGAAAATCTAAAACTGTGGACAGTGGTTACATCTCTGACAGGTGCAAAGGAAAAGACTTTCACTCTTCTCCATCACTTTAATTTTTTGTGGGCCATGTCTATGTACTATTTTTACAATTTAGAAAATTAACTTAGAATTTTAAAAAATCGAACTTTCTGTATGTTAAGTATACTTCAATAAAAAAAAAAAAAAGAAATCGAATTTCCTATGTTAAAACATACAAAACTGGGGCACATGGGTGGCTCAGTTGGTTAAGTGACCAATTCTTGATTTCAGCTCAGGTCATGAGAGCAAGCCCTGCACTGGGCTAATGCTGGGCAAGGAGCCTGCTCAAGATACTCCCTCTGCCCCTCCTCGCCCTCATAAAAAACCACATAAAATTATGTTAGCAATGTAATTTTAAACATTTTAAGGACCAAACTCATAATATTCTGCCACCTGCTATTTTTATTTATCAACACACATGGAGACATCTTTCATTGTTAGCATATACAGTTGACCCTGGAATATCAGGATTTTGAACTGCACAGGTCCACTTACATGTGGATTTTTTTGATAAGTACAGTAATGCAAATGTTTTTTCTCCTAGATTTTTTTTTTAAGATTTTATTTATTTGAAAGAGGGAGAGAGAGCACGAGCAGGGGGAGGGGCAGAGCGAGAGGGACAGGGACAAGCAGACTTCCAGCTGAGCGCAGAGACCGAAGCTGAGCTCAATCCGAAGACCCTGCAATCATGACTTGAGCTGAAGTCAGACAGTTAACTGACTGAGCCACCCAGGGACCCCTCTCCTATGATTTTTTTTGAAGATTTTATTTTTATTTATTTGAGAGAGAGAGAGAGAGAGAGAGCGCACACAAGTGCGGGGTAGGGGCAGAGGGAGAGGGAGAAGCAGACACCCCGATGAGCAGGGATCCTGATAGTGGGCTCAATCCCAGGACCCTGGGATCATGATTTGAGCCAAAGGCAGACACTTAACTGACTAAGCCACCCAAGTGACCTATCCTATGATTTTCTTAGTAACACTTTTTCTCTAGCTTACTTTTAAGAATACCATATATAATACAATTAACATACAAAATATGTGTTGACCAGCTGTTTATGTTATCAGTAAGGTTTCTGGTCAACAGTAGGCTATTAGTAATTAAGTTTTAGGAGTTAAGTTTTAGGGAGTCAAAAATTATACTGCATGATTTTTGACTGCATGGATACTGATGCCCCAACCCCGTGTCGTTCAAGGGTCAGCTATATATACCTAGGGGCGCCTGGGTGGCTCAGTTGGCTAAGGATCTGCCTTTGGCTTAGGTCATGATCTCTGGGTTCTGGGATTGAGCCCTCTATCAGGCTTCCTGCTCGGTGGGGAGTCTGCTTCTCCCTCACTCTCTTATTCCACATGCCCCGCCCCACTCATGGGAACACACTCTCTCTTAAATAAAATCTTAAAAAAAAAAACCAAAACTATATATACCTATCTCACTTCTGTCAACTGTGTAGCATTCCACTAGACCTATGTGAAGGATGTCTTATCAATTCATGCAACATAGAATTGCCCCAGGTTTCTGTTAGAGAAGATCTGTTCTGTCATTGGAGATACAAAAGTGAACAAAGTCCTTGACCTGATGAGTTTACACGGCGGGGGAGGGGGTTCAGACAAAGAAGTAAATTATAGCAGGTCAGCTGGAGATAAGACTAAGGAGAAACAGTAGGACATAGGAGCTAGACACTGTGTGGGGTGGGCAGGGAGGAGTTGCTCTTTTCTACAGTACAGTTAGGGTATGCCTTTCTAACAGGGTAAACTGAAGCAGAGACTAGAGAACTGAGGGAACAGGGCATGATTACTTACTATGTGGGAGAAGAATGTTAAGGCATAGGCAACACGAAGTGCAAAGGCCCTGAGGTGAGAACATGCCACGTAGCATTTGAGGAGGCAAGGTAACCAGTGTAGATGGAATCCGGCAGGGGAAGGAGAGGGCAGTAAGAGATGGCACAATGGGGAGAAACAGCCCATGCAAGGCTTTATGTGCCATTTTCAGCACCTTTGAGCAGGCATGACTGCATCACTCTGATCTGTTGAGAACAAATTAAAAGGAAACACAAGTCGGAGAAAAGAATCCAGCTGAGAGGCTAGTACCGTAACTTCAGTGGGAGAACATGGTTTAGTTCAAGTAGTAGTGAAGGGGTTAGAAGCGGTAGGATTCTGGGCGCCTGGGTGGCTCAGTCGGTTAGGCGACTGCCTTCGGCTCAGGTCATGATCCCAGAGACCCGGGATCGAGTCCCGCATCGGGCTCCCTGCTCGGCGGGGAATCTGCTTCTCCCTCTGGCCCTCTTCCCTCTCGTGCTCTCTCTCTCTCATATAAATAAATAAATGAAATAAATAAATAAATAAATAAATAAATAAATAAATAAATAAATAAAAGAAGCGGTAGGATTCTGGACATATTCTCAACAGGAAGATTTGCTGATGGATTTGTAATTGGGATATAAAATAAAAGAGACAAGAATGACTCCATGGTTTTTAAACAATTAGAAGGAGAGTTGACAGTTACTGAGATGTGGTAGACTATGGAAGAAATGGGTTTGGAGCAAGGGGACAAAATGAAGAATTCAGTTTTGGACATACTAGATTTGATATGCTTATTAGACATAAAGAGGGGCGCCTGGGTGGCTCAGTTGGTTAAGAGTCTGCCTTCGGCTCAGGTATTGATCCCAGAGTCCTGGGATCAAGCTCCACATTGGGCTCTCTGTTCAGTGGGGAGCCTGCTTCTTCCTCTCCCTCTGCTGCTCCCCCTGCTCGTGCGCTCGTTCTCTCTCTCTGTCAAATAAATAAATGAAATCTTAAAAAAAAAAAAAAGACATAAAGAGAAGACTAGTACCAACTGACTATACAGGTTTGGAATTCAGGGCAGGGCTCTGGGCTGGAGATACAAACTTGGAAATGCTCTGCATATGGGTGATAATTAAAGCAAAGAAACTAAATGAGATTACATAGAGAATAAAGGTAGACAAAAGTCTTAAGCCGGAGCTCAGGGGCACTCCACTATTCAGTGGTCTGGGAAATGAGGAAGAACCAGAAGAATGGAAGCCAAGAGAAGAACATGTGCTTGGAGAAGGGAGTCATCAACTGTGGCTTATGAATCATCCTAGACAGTAAGTTCTGAGAATGATCACTGGGGTTAGCAGTGTGGAGGTCACAGATACCCTCGTTCCAAGTTCGTTTGAAACACTGGTGAAGGGAAAATGCTTCCGATTTCTGCAATTATAAACAATAAACATCTTTGTATAGTTTTATGGGAATGCAGTTTCTGGACCCCAGGATATGTAAATTTAACACTCAGCTACATTAACACTCAGCTATGTCCAAGTGACTGTACCAACTCAGAGTCAGTATAAAACTTGCATGTGTGTCTAAACTATAACCTACACTGAGAGTTATCAAATGAAACAATCCTTGACACTTTGATAGGTCAAAAGTGTTACCTTGTTATATTCTACACTTCTCCATGGCTAAAGTTAAGCATTTTTCATGTTATTCGTCATTTGTCTTATTTCCCGCCCTGTAAAACTGTCAGCTGATGGCCTTTGCCTATTTTTTGGGAAACTGCTTATCTTTATTAATTCAAAGCATTTCTTATACATTAATGTTAACTCTTTTGCTTTCTTCTTTCTCTGTATTACTAAGCTTATATCCTGGCTGGAACTACAGAGAATCAAAGAGATTCAGAACTGTACCAAACCATTTAGGCCTTTGCTTTTCGTACCATCTCCCTGTTCCTTCTACGGACATGTTCATTTTCTTACTATTCTCTGCCATCTTTCTTCTACATGAGAACAATCTGGCTGTAGCATCTGCAACTCCTCTGACAGCCTGAGTGTACTAGCTGATAGGACTGAGCAGGTGGTTATCCATGTGCACCCATCCCAAGCCTGCATGCCCATACATTTTATGGAAGGCTCGCTCACATTAGGGGACTGAGTTTTGTTGATCAAAATCCTGTGTACTTTTTTTTTTCTTAAACATTTTATTTATTTGAGAAAGCAAGAGAGAGTGAGAGAGAGAAAGAGAGAGAACACAAGCGGTGGGGAAAGGCAGAGGCTGAGGGAGAAGCAGACTCCTCGCTGAGCAGGAAGCCTGATGTGGGGCTCAATCCCAGGACCCCGAGATCATGACCTGAGCCAAAGGCAGACGCTTAACTGACTGAGCCACCCAGGCGCCACTCTTGTGTACTTAATTATATGCCTGTCACAGAGTGGGCATTCAGTTAAGTATTTGTGCAATGAATAAAGGGAACTCCCCTCAGGGGAAATGGAGGTAGCTTTTAAGGCAATAAAAGAACGTAAGGACAAATAAACCTCTGATTATCCAAGTTTTGCCTGAGAAAGTTAGATCTAAGATGAAGATTTAATAGTGAATAGTAAACACCCAATGTAATTTATTTTTTTTTAAAGATTTTATTTATTTATTTGAGAGAGAGAATGAGAGAGAGAGAGAGCATGAGAGGGGGGAGGGTCAGAGGGAGAAGCAGACTCCCCGCTGAGCAGGGAGCCTGATGTGGGACTCGATCCTGATCATGACCTGAGCCGAAGGCAGTCGCTCAACCGACTGAGCCACCCAGGCGCCCCCACACAATGTAATTTATATATACACACAGAGACACATTCTCTAGAACAATACCACAGAGAACCACGACATTCTCATACAAACTATGGCATACTGCTGTTAGGCCCACCCAGAGGATTATACTGGTCAATTCTCCCATTTTATGTTGTGTTTCTTTTGCCACCCACAGGTAAAATTATACTGCCTTCACACAAGAAGTCTCTCCATTCTTTTGATAATTAAAAAATTCTGTAAGTTTAAAAGTTGTAATATTTCTTTCTTGAGGAAAAGCAATAACCGTAGGAAAGTATTCCAAATGGTGCACAATGGCTCCCTATCTAATTATTTCATAATTTTTATTTCCTTTCCTTAAGGGACCCACTGTTCTCATGGCCTTTTTGAATACACAGCTGCATGTGGATTAATGACTCAGAATCCACAAAGCGAGTAAGAGGAAATTTAGGTTGTAAGTGAAGAAAATGAACCAGCAGAAGAGAAAGAGTTTGGATCGGTGGTGACGTCAGCTCTGAATGGAAGAATGGGCAAGGGCACATAATGGAAGCTCTGAATGGAAAAACAGGGCAATGGGGCTTTCTTTTGCCTTACACCACCCATAGTTGGGCAGAGAAACCAAAAAACAAAACAAAACAAAACAAAAAAAACAACTTTTGAGTCAAACTGCATTATAATTTGGCAAATACAGATGGGGTCAAATTTTCATAATACTCAAATTCTTGGTTCTTCAAGGAGAGAGAGAAAGCAACCAACGGGTAACCAAATACTCCTGGAAAAAGTAACTGTGAAGAGGTGAGAAAAGGCAAGCATACAGGTCACCCAAATACCACAGAGGGGAAATGACTGGCAAACATGCTACAGAATGCCTGCCTATGTGCTAAATTTTTACTGACCTCAATACTGCTTCAAATAAGTGACGCCTGGAGTTTGGAGAGTTTTTTTTTTTTAGTTAGACACATACTTTGGCTGTAATGGAATTTGATCTGCACGTCCTTTACTTCTCTGTCAACCTAAAACCGTATTTTCTTTCCCTTGATGTACTTGGACTTTTTTTTTTTTTTAAAGGTTTATCTGCTTCTTTAAAAAGAAAAAAAAAGATTTTATTTATTTATCTGAGAGAGCGAGCGAGCACCTATAAGGAGGAGAAAGAGGGGCAAGCAGGCTGAGCGCTGAGTGCAAAGCCCAACATGGGGCTCGATCCCACGACCCTGAAATCATGACCTGAGCCGAAACCAGAGTCAGACAGCCAACCGACTGAGCCCCCCAGGCACCCCTAATGTGCTCAGACTTAAGGAAAGCAGTCTCCCTCAGCCCCCTTGTACCAAGGGAGACGGGGTAAAACCACACTACTACCTTTAGAAGTCACATAGTTAGAGATGTCATCATCTCTTCACCAAAGTAATTCCTCAAACTTCATCAAGGGGCTCCAGGGCAATAAAGATCTGCAAGCAGCTCGGCTTCGGTACTCACTGAAACGAACGTGAAGCAGAGGCCAGCGCCCCTCTGAGCCAACTGCTCGGTGTCGAGCCGAGGTTTTGCCAGCATCACTGACATGAGGGTGGGCAGCGCCGACTGCTCCTCCGGCACCTCCTTTGCAGCTCCATCTAAGCCGTACAGGGGCTGTTCTACTCGCCGCTGGAAGACATGAGTGAAAACACACACTTTATGTGAGAAAGAAAACCTGAAACTTGCCAAAACGTCTAACAGATTAAAACACGGTTATCAAAAATAAGGGTAGTTTTGAAAAACACCTTTTCTGAAAACAAATGTGGAAAGCATAATAAGAGCATCATGGATTATAACCTATCTATAAATCTGAGTTAGTATCTTACTCGAGTTCTGGAAAATTATATCTTCATTGTTCTATATCTGCGTAACGGCATTTGCAGTTTACTTTGTAGAGTTCAACAAATCAACTTCAAAATAGCCTCAAACCTACAAAAGAAATGTTATTTCTATCCTGTAGGTAAACGAAGATTAAGACATTTGTCCCTGAATTTACAGGCAGAATTTACTTCACTCTCAATTCTATCCTCACTGTACTATTCTTAGATGCAAAAATCGAAAATAAATACAAGCAAAACAAGTTCCACAAAACACTAAAAAAATAATATAACACAACTGTATGGTTTATTCCAGAAATGTAAAAATAGTTCATTATTAGCAAATCTACTGATTAATTCAGTACATTAATGGTGGGGGAAGGGGAATCAAGATTCTTCCCTTTAGATGTCAAAAAGG
This sequence comes from Callorhinus ursinus, assembly GCF_003265705.2. Taxonomy (NCBI): domain Eukaryota; kingdom Metazoa; phylum Chordata; class Mammalia; order Carnivora; family Otariidae; genus Callorhinus; species Callorhinus ursinus. Next base: position 9,475,967 of record NW_027397112.1, read on the forward strand.
ATTTGCACATTGTTGGGCAACTCTTAAAAAACAAAAACAAAAAACACTGGAAGTTATCCATCTTTAATACAACAAGAGTATTTTTTCAGAAATCAACATAAATCAATGGTGCCATACCAGAGACACTTTCATCAAAGTCAGGAAAACTAGACAGGGGATAACATATTAATATCACAATCATCTCAACATTATTATAGAAGTTTTAGCCAATATGATAAGGGTAGGAAAATGAGGTATAAACACTGGAAAATATTAAAAAGATTAAAAAGTGTCATTTTTGGATGATATAACTATTCACAAAGGAAACTAAGCAAATCAACTGAAAAACAACAAACAAGAGTTTGGTAAATGGTTGAATATAAAGTAAACATACAAAAACCAATAGCTACCCCATAGACAAATAATTTATTATTATCAGAATATGTAATGGAAGAAAAAGCAGATTCAAAATTTTTAAAAATCTATAAAATAGAAATAAGTTTAGAACTTAAGAAATATGGGGGCTGCCTATAAAGAAACACCACAGCTTCAATGACAGATGTAAAACATGACCTACGTAATGACACCATGCTCCTGCGTTCAAGTTTTATAAAAGTCAAAGTTTTCTAAAAGCCAATGCTCAAAGGCTTCTTGTTTACTTTTTCTTTTTCTGCGAGAGAGAGTGTTATGGTGGTGCAGTGATCACAGAGGTTAACTCTTGCTTTCTTTTGGGGGGTTGTTTTTGTGGAATTTCACACAGTAATCGAGGTTCACATGGAAAAATAGTCAAGATTAGCAACGTAAGTTTTGATAAAGAATAGCAGGGAAACCTGACTGGTTATTAAAACATACTACAAAACAACATAACTATATTGGTATAATACTGGTACATGAGCAGACCCATCAATCAGTGGCACGGAATAAAAAACTCAGAAGCAGACCCCTATAATATGGATATATAATTTGCGACTAAAGTGTATTTCAGATTAGTGGGAACTTATTAAAAAGATGGTAGGATATTTGTGTAGGTGTAAGAAAAAAGGGAAAAGTAGACTGCTTCCTTATACATAAAAATTACAAGAAAATATAAACAAGTATTTTTATGACTTTCTAGTGGTGAAGGATTTTTTAGGCATGACATTAAAAATATAAACCATATAGGACCATCTTAGAATAACACAAAACCACTAAGGCATAAAGGAAAAACACTGATAAATTTGACTCCAAATTTTTTTACCCAAATGGCAAAAGTCAACATGAAGTTAAAAGATAAAACTCAACCAGGCAAAAATGTTTACCATATAAATGACAATGAGTTAACAATCTTAAAAAATAATGTGTTCCTACTCATCAGGAAGAAAAAAACAAATACTCCAATAAATAAATGGCAAAGAGACTAAATAAGCATTAAAAGAGAAATCCAAAAGGCCATTAAACTTAAGATGTTTAATATCACTAATGAAGAAATGCAAGGTAAAACAAGGTATTCTTCTCACTGACAAAGACTACAAAGCTAAGCTTTAGTATTAGAGGAGGGTACGCAGAAACTGGGACCCACAAACTGCTGATAACCCGCTAGCAATTAAGTGATGACATTTTAAAGTAAGCATATTCTTTGACTCAGAAATTATAGTTTGGAAATTTATCCAAAGGCAAAGCAATGCCTAAGTACAGATCTATATACAAGGACATTCATTACAGTGCTATTTATAGGACACAAAAGTGTTTACAGGATATTGGTTAAATAAATAAATAAACAACAGAAATGAGAAAATCTATTATATGAGAGCATACATGTATATGTTTATGCCCACTAAACTCTTTAATAATAGTTCTTCTGGAGGAGACTTTCTATTTTACCACTTCTGAGTTGGACTTTCATAGTCAGCATGTATCCTTTCATCAGGAAAACGTCTTACCATTTTCCTTTCAGAAAATAAAAGTAAAATAAACTAACCAAAATAATCCCAACAAAGGAATTTAGTTTTTTAATCTGTAAGCAGAATCCACCTCCTTGAGACCAATGCTCCTACCCCAACCAAATGCAATTATTTAAATTCAGGTTCCAGAGCATTCGTGATACCCAGTCACAACGATATTTGCACTACCTGGGAGACTGCAACTCCGAAGCCACGATACTAAAATTAATCATTCTGGGGCGCCTGGGTGGCTCAGTTGGTTAAGCGACTGCCTTCGGCTCAGGTCATGATCCCGGACTCCCGGGATCGAGTCCCGCATCGGGCTCCCTGCTCAGCGGGGAGCCTGCTTCTCCCTGTCACCCTACCCCCTCTCATGTTCTCTCTCTCTCTCATTCTCACTCTCTCACATAAATAAATCTTTAAAAAAATAAATAAATAAAAAAATAAAATTAATCATTCTGTTATGTACTCAATAAGTATTTGCCAAGGGCTGAAAGACTTTTGAGTATTTCTGGAAATACAGCAGGCCAGGATAAGATAATCATAAAAATAGGGCAAAATAAGAAAAAAAAGATACTAAAAGCACTGAAGAGTTGATAAAATAGTAGGGATCTGCCAGGGCAAAACTAAGGGAAACAGGAACACAAGACACATAAATGAAGTACCAAAGTCACATCTGCCCTAAGGGTACCTGCAGATCTTGAATCTCTATTTCCAGGGCACATGGTGCCAAGCAGATAATCACTGGCCAAACAAAGTCCACTGGGGGCAGGGGTTCAACAGGAAACCCTTCACATGTCAATCTTCCAGGGCTTCCCAAAGGTTACACTCTCAGGGAAAATGAAAACCAGAAGAAAAATTTCCTCCACCCTCAAGGAACTACAAGGAAGTTGCCTTGGCAATGCAGGAGGCAGGAGCTCCCCTGAGAAATGTTAACACAATCCAGATCAATACTGAATGGGTGGATGAAACAAACAAACAAAATAAAAGCCACAAATTCAGTAGCTGAAAGTAGTACTGGATGGGTGAAATCTCTAGGCACTTGGAAGAAGCAAATAAAAATTTTCCCTGGAGGAACACATCTTTGTCTTAGATCTCAAAGAAATTTCACAAACAATATTTCAGGAACAATGAACAGCACACATTCAAAAAAAATACGAAGCATAAAAGAAATAAAGCTCGGAGCAACAGCTAGGAAAAACAAACAGACTCATAAAAGAGACAACAAATAGATTCACAAAAACTTCAAATGCCAGAATTATCAAATAGATTATAAAACAAGGTCTACTAGGTTACAAAAAAATAATAAGAGAAGATAAGCTTGAAAATATCAGCAGGGAACATAAAATAACAAAAATTAAGAATTCAGTGGAGTTAACAGCAAATTAGATACAACAAAACAGAGAATCTGGAACTGGAAGGCAAGAAACAATCCAAAATGGAGCAAATGGCGACAAAAAGAAAATAGAAAAAAGTTAAAAAGCAAGGTGATAAGGTGGGATGGTCTAACATACAATTAATTGGAATTTCACAGGAAGAAGAAAAAGAGAACAGGGCAGAAATAGTATCTGAAGAGACAATGGCTAATAATTATCCAGAACTGGTACAAGACCCAACAAAGAAGCCCAACAAATCACAAGCAAGAGAAATAAAAGGACACATCATAGTGAAACTACAGAACACAGATAAAGATTTTTAAAGCAGCCAGGAGAAAAAAAGAACAGATACTTTCATAGAAATAAGAAGTAAATGAAAACTGTTTTCTCAATAGTACAATGGAAGCCAGAAGACGGTAATAATACGCTCGATCGTTAAGAGAAATAAAAATGCCCAATTAATATACACAGCAAAAATATCTTTCGGGGCACCTGGGTGGCTCAGTCATTAAGCGTCTGCCTTCGGCTCAGGTCATGATCCCAGGGTCCTGGGATCGAGCCCCACATCGGGCTCCCTGCTCGGCGGGGAGCCTGCTTCTCCCTCTCCCACTCCCCCTGCTTGTGTTCCCTCTCTCGCTGTGTCTCTCTCTGTCAAATAAATAAATAAAATCTAAAAAAAATAATAATAGTAATATTTAAAAAAATATATCTTTCAAGGATAAAAGCAAAATAAAGTTATTTAAACAAACAAAAACCTACAGAGTTCACTCCCCAGCAGATACATATAAAAGAATACTAAAGGAGTACTTCAAGCAGAGGGAAAGTGACCCCTGGTGGAAGGTGTAAGATGCAAAAAGGAAAGAAGTACAAAGAAAGAGGTAAATGAACACTGACAGCATAAAATAATGTTGTATGAGGCTAAAAACAAAAAATACAAACATATACCACCACCACCAAGTTAGCTGCAAGTAAATGGAGTTAATGTTCTGACATCATCCTTTGAGAGGAGGATCAAGATACTACTAACATCAAACCCAGGCAAAATGAAGATACATGTGGTAATTTCTCAGAGAAACACAGGCTAGGACCTAGCTACCAGCAGAGGATGAGAACAGGAAATGATTCCCAACCCCCCCAAAAACCTGACCCAAATAAAAGAAATGAAAGAAAAAGGAACAGAGAACATGCAGGGTAAGTAGAAAACACATTAAAAGATGGTATATTTAAACCCAATATAGTAAATAAAATAGATGCTAAAGTTAAAAAAATAATTTCGACTGAAAAAACAAAAAATTCAACTATATATTTTTCAGGTATACTGAAACATAATGAAATAATAATGAAAAGCTGATAGTATAAAAATGGAAATACCTATACAACGATTTGGATATACTGAATATCAGATATAATGCATTTAGAGCAAAAAGTATCGCAAGAAATGAAGAGAGTCACTTAATAATGCACAAAGCAAAAATATAAATACAGGAAGAAACAAACAACTCCCACAACCATGAGAGATATGAATATACCTCTCTTGGTAATTGCTAGAACAAACAGCCCAAAATCACAATATAGAAAATTTAAACACTGTGATTAAATGCCACAATTAACAAAATTGACTTAATGGCAAAATGAAACTATTTTGTTTAGGGATGCATACATGGTCAAACTGTAAGAAATAGCAAATTATAATCACAAAAATTAGAACAGTGGTTGGTTGTTTCCAGGGTAGAGGGAGAGAGTTGTAATCAGAAGAGCACACAGGTTTCCAGAGTACTGGAAATATTTTACTTCTTGGCCTAAGTAATGATTACATGGAGTTAATTTTATAATGATTTCCTGGAAATGTTTTTTTGTGAAGGGCCAGACAAATATTTCAGGCTTTTTAGGCCACATACCATGTCTGCAATATATTCTTCTTTGTCTCTACAACTCTTGAAAAATCTAAAAGTCATTTTTAGCTTGCCAGCTGTGGGCTGTAGTTTACCAAACTCCTTCATTAAAAGGCTCATGTTCTAGGTCCTTTTTTGTTTTCAACAAAAAATACAAAAGAACCACTTAGGGGAGAAAAGATAAAGTAATTCTTTATCCCTCAATTTTTCCTTTCAACAGTTCTGAACGTCTGCCGTTTGTGCCAAGCACTCTTTTGGGTGTCAGAGATTGAAAATTGAACAAAATATTATCTCTTCATGTCAAGTCGAAGAAATAGTAAAAAAAAAAAAAAGTATACCTTCATATAATAAATACTGAGAGATGGAAACAGCAATAAACAACAAAGCAAAGTCCCTGCTCTCAAGGATTAACATTCTAGTAGAAGAAGATGGGCAAGAGATTAACCATATGAAGATTAAAATATAGTTATTAAATAAAAGTATTAAAATTGTACCACACACCAATGACAGTGAATGATCTACAACAACATACAATATGGATGCATCTCATAGAAGAAATGTTGAATGAAAGCAGCCAGACATAAGATTACATATTGTATGATTCCTTTCATACAAAGTACAAAAACAGAAAAAAAAAAATCTATGCCGTTAGAAGTCAGGATAGTGCCTGCCCTCAATGGCAGGGAGGGGGCTAATAACTGGCAGGGAGCATAAGGGGGTTTGGGGAGGGGGAGCTGTAATATTTCCTTTTTGTGTTGGAGTATTTTAAATACTTTAACTGGTTTTAAAGTTAAGAAAAATAGCGGCACCTGGCTGGCTCAGTCAGTGGAGCAACTCTTGATCTCTGGGGTCGTAAATTTGAGCCCCACACTGGGTGCAGAGATTACTTAAAAATTTTTTTTAATTATATAAATAAACATATATTAAGAAAAATAAAGACACAGGCCTCCTCGACAGTTACCTAAAAAACCTCAATCTAACCAAACAGTTCTGCACATTAAATACTTCTAACATGTTTAAATATGACAAGGATGACAAAATAGCCAAATTTTCGAGTTGAATACATTTTCCTAAGTGCTTTAATAATTGTAGTCATCCTAATGAATGCATGACTTTATGAGACAGAAGAGGGGAAGAAGTGCATGCTCAATACTTCAACGCAGAAGACTCACTTAGGGAAAGAGTACTATTACCCAACTCTGCTGAGGCAGCAGAGTCAAACAATGTTCCTAAAAAGAAACTGATCTCAGGGAGACCCCTTTTCTCCAAGATCCCAAAGCAATACCTGAGGCATCAGCGGCCAGAACATATTCTCGAGTACAAAGATCCTGTACAGTATCAACAAATTATCCCAAGACACGCAAGTAAATTAACACAAAATCCCGTATGCGCTAGCTAGCTCAGGGAGTCGCAACCTTGGCACCACTGACATCTGGAGCAGGTAACTGTATTGTGAGGCCTGTTGTGTACCTTTTAAGATGTTTACCAGCATCTCTGGCCTCTGCCTACTAGATGCCCACAGCTCCCTCCTCTGATCCTCTAGTTGTGATAAAAAATTACTCCAACATTGCCCCACGTCCCGAGAGGCAAAATTACCCCCAGTTGAGAACCACTGAACTGACTAAAATGTTTTTTAGGACCTTCAACTCTCACTTAATGGAAGGAAAATGGGGTGGGAGGGGGAGGGGGCTGGCTGGCTCATTTGGTAGGGCCTGCGACTCTTGATCTCAGGGTTGTGACTTCAAGCCCCACGTTGGGTGTAGAGATTATTTAAAAATAAAAAATCTTAAAAAAAAAAAAAAAGGAAACAAACCTATCTCATATTTGTGTAACATTAGCTTCTCTACCACATCACTGAGAAAGCCTTGAAAAATCAATCAAATGCCAGGAGCTGACCAAATTTTTTTAAAAAACAGAATTCAATTATAGGAATATATAAGCTTGGCAAGGATAAAAGCCTAATATTTGAACTGGCAATTATTGCCTTGACAGGACCCTGAGCTGTAGGCTTAGAGATAACTTACTATACTGAGAAATAGGGTTAGCTCTTTGTAAAACATAAATTTACGGATACAGACTTGAATCTAAGTGGTTCACAGGTAATACTATGAATATTTCTCCTTAATGCCTCATTCCCCTTGGGTGATTAACGGAAGAGAAACTGCTTGAGTGTTCCTGGGCTTCTTGTCTCCTACAACAGGTGTCAAATTTCTCCAGGTGAATGCTTACCGGTAAGGGATTGGATAAGGAATGTTGCGGTGAGGATCGTGCAACTGGTGGAACACTTCTGCCAGGGCTGGTTCCTGGCCCGCTTCCCCCAGCAAACTGGCCAACAGGGAGAAATGGATATGAATAATTCAAAACAGTACTATGCTTCAGATAAGGAGAGTAAAAGATTAACACACAAACAGGTCTTAATTATATGGCCCCTTTAATAAGTCAATACATCTTATGCTAAAGAGAAAATGCCATGTAAGTCAAATTTTGCTATCTTTTCAATGAGATTTTAAGGGGGAGCTCCAGCAGAAATGTACCAAGATATAAAGAAAACATGGCTAGAGAGCTGAAGGTACACATGGTTTTGAAAGGACATCAGAGAAGAATGTTTTCCCTTCTTGTCTCAAAATACCCGAAAGCAGGAATACAGCGGTATGGTGGGTGTTAGTGTCTTCTTTAGGAACCACTGACGATGGGTCAGTGAGCTCGCTACGTGTCCCACTGCACTAAAGGGAAGAGGACAAAAGAAGAGTCCAAGTCACTCCATTCCAATCTTTGTAAGACCCGAAACCTAGTCTGGCCAAGAGAAAAAAATCACCTCATTTGTGAATTTTTATATCATCACAGACAAGACACATCATAAACAAATTTAAATTTAGGAAGTCAGCAGCAGTTTCCTCTTAATAGAGAGATGGGGCAACATCAGACTGATGAAGATGGGGAGGAAGGGAAGGAGAGCACAGGAAAGGCAAAATACTGCTTTCTAAAGCCTTAAATGAACGCAAGGATTTAGTTTTGTAAAAATCACTATAGATTTTTTTTTCCAAAAATTTAACTTACCTCAAAGTAATCACTAATTTTATGTCCCCTAGGAGTGCCTTTCCCTGAAAATGAAACCAAAGTAAGTATAGTTTTTCCAATAACATATGTAAACCATCATTCACTAAAATGTACTATGTATTCAGTAACTGCATACGTTATCATAGATTCAAGTGTTGGCTTCACTTTTAACAAGTAAGCCAAATTAGCTGTATCCTAAGAACAGAGACAGTCTCCTCATCTAATAAAAGACTTAATAAGCAGTGAAAAGAAGACTTTTTCTGAGACTGCCTTCTTTTAAGATTTGCTAATCTTTCTTTTATAATACACTAACAAAACCTATGCCACAACTGTGAATCAAAAAAAAACTAATTTATAGTCCATGCCCTCAATTAAGAGAACAAAGAATTCAAAACAACTCATCAGAACTAGAGGGTTTACTCTGTATCACAAAAAACTTTGTGACCATGTCACTTTGGGAGAATTTTCCCCTCAAAAATAAAAATAATTTGTAGATTAAAAAAACAAGAAAAATGCAAAAAAAGACTACGACTTCCATTCCTCAGAGGGGTGGATGAAGCAAACCACTTATTCCCTCCTTAATTATATATGGATATTTGGCATCATAACCATCATATTTACAGATTTATCCCACTGGGTGCCAATGTTCAACTAAATAATTGCCACAGAAGAAGAGGAGGTAGAGACAGCCATGTAAATAAAACCATTTCTGGTTACCTATTATTAACAAATCACTGAGCTAATGCAAGATATGGTTAAAACACCAATGTAACCTCTTTTCTGTATAATACATGCTTAGTCTGAAGAAAAACCTGTGGTGAGAAGATCGTTAACTTACAACAGGGAAAACGAGAGTCCCCAGAGAATTGACACTTTTGTCAGGTGTGTATCAAATGGCAAGTCTATAATAAACAGCCTGGTATTCCCTTAAGGTACACAAATCTCCTTTGTTAGGAATCCCTGTACCTAAACTAATTATTTACTGTGAGTCGGAAAATTCTACGTACATAAGAATTTAATATTTTTATTGGTGTGAAATTATTACTACCTTGGCTAGTTTCATATGGTTCAGCTTTTCTTTTCCGGTTTCGCTGGTCATTCTGTTTTTTCTCAGGAGTCTGTTAAATACCATATACATCACAATTAGCATTTTGTTAAATTTTTCACATTATGAAAATTATAGCATATGTACAAAATATTGAACTTAAAAGGAGATATAAGGTACAGACAAATCCTAAATCAGTGTGTCCTGGAGTTACGCAGTGCCGTCTTTGAACCCAGACTGGAAGTGTGGGAATATGTAAAGTCTCACAGTGGGTGTGGCCTCTTACCTCTACTTCTTTATCACTCAAGGACCCCACGCTGCACAAGCTCTGGTTGGAAGACTCACTATTGAGTGGCCCCTGGAAAGGAAAAAAAAAAAAAAAGGGAATGAAAAGAAACTAATTTAAGATGACAGCAAAACTGAGGAAAGGCCTGCTTATTTTGATGTGTAAGTCAGGTCAAAGAAATCAAGAATTAACTGTAACACCTGCACGTCAACTTGAAAAGAATTCAATCAACTATACTATGGTGCCCTCACGTTAAAATTCTCTAGGCTCAGTGGGTAGAGCATGCGACTCTTGATCTTAGGGTTGTAGGTTCAAGCCCCATGGTGGGTGTAGAGATTACTCAAGAATAAAATCTTAAAGGGGCGCCTCGGTGGCTCAGTTGGTTAAGCGTCTGCCTTCAGCTCAGGTCATGATCTTGGGATCCTGGGATAGAGCCCTGAGTTGGGCTCCCTGCTCAGCAGTGAGTCTGCTTCTCCCTCTTCCTCTGTCCCTCCTCCTGCTCATGTGCTCTCTGTCTCTCTCTGCCAAATAGATAAAATCTTAAGGAAAAAAAAGTGTAAAAAAAAATCTGAAAAAATTCTCTAGTTACTACTATTTTCCTTTCCTTCACCAACTCTGTAGTCATGTGGAAATTTTCCCTTCTAGAGTACTTCCACATGTAGTGAATTCATTTTTTAAGGAAAATAGCAGGGGAAATAAATTCTCTTGGTCTCCTGTATCATACAGGCATCATCTGAAAGTTGATATGTTAAGGAGCATGTTAAGGGTTTCTTATGAAGAGTGGTCAGGGACCATAATGAAGGAAATGCTTTTCTGAGTCATGCTTTAAGGAGACATGACCACTAGCTAACCACTAGCCAACAAAATTACAAGAGAGTGACTACTAGCCTCACAGTACAAGGAGCTCTCTGGCCCCGCTCCTCAGTGAAATTGGTGAAAATTATTTTAAAAAACAACCATTCAAAGCCTCTGGAAATGGTCCCTGAGGGGAAAGAGTAAATGAAGAAAACAACTATTCAATAAAAATCTATGAAAATTCAGACTGAAAGGTCAAAGTCTGTGGTATTTGAACCGAGACCACTCTCACTCTTCCCCTTTCCCATCTCAGCAAGGTTCCAGTTCTTGCTGAGGCCAAGAACACAGGGCTCTCTTCCCCCAGCTCTCAGTCCAAGAGCTTTCTTCCTGCAAGGAGCAGGACTGTCTCCAGCCCTGTACTAAGTCCCAGGCAAGTACATCAAAAGCAGGGGCTCCCCCGTGTACAACCTCCACTTGTGGAACACAAGCTATACCTCAAGTGTGGCACACTGAGAAGAGCGGGGCCCCAAACAGCTCTTCTGCCCAGCTTATGAGACAGTGGTAGTTCCACACGGGGAGAAGCAAGCTACTGCATGCACGTCACTCCCACCCTACTCCCATCCCCCCACCCCCTCCAGCACTCAGATCCAGAATGTCACTCAGAAAAGATTGCCATTGTCCCCATCCCCAGCTCCAGAACTCTGACTCACATTTTGCCTCAGGAAAAAGGCAAGAACACGTGCTACCAAATCTCTTCCCCAAAGACTTGACTTCATATTCCCAAAAGAGCACGGATAAGTTTAACTCTAAGGTATTCTCAAGAACAGTGGAAGTTGTGATAAAAGGCAATTAGATTTGTGGAGGTAATGAACATACAGCTTACACTGCAAGCGAGCTAGTCTGCAGAAGAGAACCCAAGAGTCAGACATTTGAGAGAAGTCCTCCTGGGGTCAGAACAAAATAGCAAACACTGACCTCAGAAACTCTTCCTTCCAAGGAGCCCCAATTTGATCTGATTAGTTTGTGGAGGAATTTAAGCCTCAGGGTATTGTTGAAAACAATAGAGCAATCTGGGCAATTAGTGGAATTTAACAGCTGGGTTGGTCAGGGAAAGAAAGCCCTGTTAGTACCAGCCATCCCAGGGTGACTACAGACTTAAAGCTGTGTCTCCCTTAAAGCCACCACCAGGGGCTTGATGCTGGAGGAATGGAAAGAAAGAACAGACTTCACTAAAATAATCCAGTCACTAAACAAATAAACAAGCAAATAGCAGTAACAAGTCCCAAGACTGCGATGAAAAATCAGTATCCAGAGTTGGAACAATATATCATTTAAAATGACCAGTTTCCAACAAAAAATCATGAGGCGTGCAAAGAAATATAAATGTATGACCCACATACCAGGAAAAAGAAAAAAGGAGGCAAAAGAAACTGCCTGAGAGTGACCAGAGGTTGAATTTAACAGAAACATATTTCAAAATAGCCATTATAAATATGTTCACAGAGCCAAAGGAAACCATAATTAAAGCAGTAAGAAAGGTGTGACTGACAATGTTGCATCAAATAAAGAATATCAACAGAAAGAAATCATACATATTTTGAAAAAGGAATTCTGGAGTTGAAAACCACAATAACTGAAATAAGAAATGGGGGCGCCTGGGTGGTTCAGTCGGTTGGGCATTTGACTCTTGGTTTTGGCTCAGGTTGTGATCTCAGGAACCTGCGATCAAGCCCTGTATTGGGCTCTGCGCTCAGCACGGAGTTTACTTGGGATTCTCTCTCCCTTTCCCTCTGCCCCTCCGGCTCATGGGCACATGAGGGCATTCTCTCTCTCGCTCTCAAATAAATAAATAAATAATTTTTTTAAAAAATGCACTAGAGAGGCTCAAGAGTAGAAGTGAAGCTGTCAGAAGAAATAATTAGCAAATCTGAAAACAACCAATAGAAATTATGCAAGCTGAAAACCAGAGAGAAAATGGAAGAAAAAATAAACAGCTTCAGAGAAATGTGGGAAACTAAGTACATCACCATGCACATTAATTGGGGTACCAGAGAGAGAGGAGAGCAGGAAAGGAGCAGAAAAAAAAATATTCTAAGAAATAATGGCTGAAAACTTCTCAAATTTATTGAAAAGCAGTAACTTACTCATTCAGGAAGCTTAATGAATTCCAAGTAGGATAAACACAGAGAGACCCACAAACAGACACATCATAGGAAAACTGCTCAAAGGCAAAAAGGAGAAAATCTTAAAAGCAGAAATATAACGCATCACTTACAAGGGAATCCCAATAAGATTAACAGCTGACTTCTGAGCAAAAACAATTTAAAAATGGGCAAAAGATCTGAACAGACATTTCTTCAAAGACTATATACACAAATAGTCAATAAGCACATGAAAAGTTCAACATCATTAGCTAATGGGGAAATACAAATCAGAACCAAAATGAGACACCACTTCACACCTACTAGGATGGCTATATTAATACAGACAGAAGAACCTGCTGACAATGAGCACTGAGAAATAAATAGAATTGCTGAATCATTATATACCTGAAACCAATATAACACTATGTGTTAATTATACTTGATTTTTTAAAAAAAGTGATGGCAAGAAAGTGGAGAAATCGGAACCCTCATATACTGCTGGTGGGAACATAAAATGGTGCAGTTGCTTTCAAAAACAAGCAGTTCCTCAAACAATTAAAGACAATTACTATATGACCCAGAATGCTACTCCTTGGTATATAATGTAGAGAAATGAATATACACAAAAACTTGGACACAAATGTACAGCAGCATTATTCATAAAGCCAAAAGGTAGAAACAACCCAAATATCCAAATGATAAATGGATAAACAAAATGTGGTATATCCATACAATGGAATATTACTTGGCCATAAAAAAGAATCAAGCACTGATACATGCTACAGTATAGATGAAGCTTGAAAACATTTGCTAAGTAAAAAAAGTCACAACAGAGCACATATCAAATGATTCCATTCATATGAAAATCTAGACTAGGGAAAGTTAAGGCAAAGTAAATTAGTGGTTGCTTAGGGTTGGGTGGGGGGAGGGGGGAATGGGGATGACAGCTAAAGAATATCGGGGTTTTTTTGAGGTGATAAAAAATGTTCTACAACTGTGCTGATGGTTGTATGTATCCATGAATATACTAAAAAAAAACACACAATGAACTGCACATTTTTAAAGGGGTAAATTGCACAGTAAATGAATTATATCTCAACAAAGCTGTTAAAAAAGTTACTAGGCTTAGTTCAGAAAGTCTGCATTCCTACTAGTGTATATTATATTCCTTTCACCACATTCTTAAAGCGCTACTTTTAAAGTGTAATTAACACACAGTAACAGAGCGCTTCATAGTGAGATACTTGTGAAGCTGCAAAGGAAAATAATAAAGTGAGGGGCACCTGGGTGGCTCAGTTGGTTAAGCATCTGCCTTCGGCTCAGGTCATGATCTCAGGGTCCTGGGATTAAGCCCAGCATCTGGCTCTCTGTTTAGTGCGGAGCCTGCTTCTCCCTCTCCCTCTGCCACGCCCCCTGCTTGTGCTCTCTGCCAAATAAATAAAATCTTTTTAAAAAAAGAAAAAAATTAATAAAGTGAAACTAGGGAGAAGAAATCAAATCATGTGACTCAACAGAAGTCTTAATCCTATAATGATACAGAGTTCCACGATGTTTTGAATGAGAAAAGTTTTATTTGCATAAGAATTCCACAATAATTTAAATTGAATATTCCTACACCCAAATTGTTAAAAATATTCTGTTCATGAATTACCTTTATTGTAACCATTATGAACCATTTTTCCCCTTGGATAGCAATAAAACCATATACTATATTTTAACTCTACAAACGAGAGAACTGAAGAACCTAGTGTTTTACTCGCAATTACTGATAATGAAAAACTATAAAGTGCACATACCAGCGATGGACACTGTATTATCTGAAATGTCACACAAGAGGCCCAAGGATCCTTACGGTTCCTTGGGTATGTTTGTCTAACCGAAAGAAAAAAGGATTAAGAATTACTGAGTCCTCCCTTTTACTGTCCTTTTCTGAAGCACAGCATCCCCAAATTATCATAAAATCTTTAGATTAAATTTAATTAGCAGGGATAAATGACCAATATTCCCTGTTCTAAAACAGCTTACTGTCTAGTACAAGAGCTAACCAAAAGGTTTTAGGCAAACTGAATGCTACCTTTCAAAAATGTCACTCTCACTAAAAAACAAACAAAAATGGCAGGGGAAACTCAACTAAGTTAAATGAGGATAAAGGTATGACTAAATTAAAATGAATGACCTTTGATTTGACCCTGAATATCAAAACAATGCAAAACCAAACAGCTATAAAGGACATTACTGGGACAAAGGCAGAAATTGAATATGGACTATATATTAATCAAATGCTTTTACAAACTGGTCTATTACTATCAGTTCCTCAATTGCTAATTTTCCCATTTGATGCATCTTTGTAATAAGGTGCTTTATAAGTTTTGTATGAGTTCATGCTCAGCTTTGGGAGAGTCTTCCACATTTCAGGGGTTAAGGAGCAGTCCCAAAAGCAGTTTAATGTCTGCCTCTGCCAGTGGCCTATAACATTCGTTAGTTCCCAAAACATTTATACATTAGTTGCCTTACCCAAGATTTCCACACAAGGTTGAAGTTTTGCATTTCTTGCAGGTGGCTTTTAAATTTTTTCTCTTTCTTTTTAAAGTAATCTCTACACCCAATACGGGACTCGAACTCATGACCCTCAGATCAGGAGTCGCCATGTTCTACCAAGTGAGCCAGTCAAGCACCCCATTTCCTGCAAGTGGCTTTAACAACAATCCAAATATAAGTGGCTCACTTCTGTCCTACGTCCTGGGCCAGTGGGCAGTTTTACCAGTCCTAGTTCATAGCCAAAGCTTACCCCTTCCCAATTCCCAGCTTTACACAGATCCAGTTCAGGCCTTTGACCTCAATTACCATCCCCAGGGGTAAATTAAACCCCAAGGCATAAAAGCTTATGGACCATCAAGTTTAACTCCCATTCCACCATTGTAACATCGTCATATATTTGAAACTATAATAACTGGGACTCAACTTTTCTGATTTTTCTTATACTGCTGACATTCTGAATTATATAATTGTCACGTATTTCATTCCATCAGTCACTTCACTGAATTATTCCTCTTTCTAATCATCTGTTAAGTTTGTTCCTTTTGATTTAGTTGTCTAGATATAAAATCACAGCATTTATAAATAATAAGTTTATATCTTCCTTTCCACAATTTACATATCTTGTTTCACATTTTCTGCACCAAATAAAACAACAGAAATAATAAGCATAAAGAATATTGTTTTGTTCTTTTTCAACGTAACTCTGCTAGTGCTTTACACCCTTAAAAGCTGTATTAAGACCTCTCTGATAGCCAAAATAATCCTGTAAAAGAACAAAGGTAGAGGTCTCCCACTTTCTGATTTCAAAACTTACTATAAAACTTTAATAACCAAAACAAGATGGCACTGGCATAAAGACAGACATACAGGGGCGCCTGGGTGGCTCAGTCGTTAAGCATCTGCCTTTGGCTCAGGTCATGATCCTAGGGTCCTGGGGGGCCCCACATCAGGCTCCCTGCTTGGCAGGAGGCCTGCTTCTCCCTCTCCCACTCCCCCTGCTTGTGTTCCCTCTCTCGCTGTATCTCTCTCTGTCAAATAAATAAACAAAATCTTTAAAAAAAAAAAAAAAAAGACATACAGACAAATGGAATAAAACTGAAAGCCCCGAAATAAACCCTTGCATATATGGTCAAATGGTTCCCCCCACCCATTTTTTCTTTGCAGATTTTTTTTCACTTTTATTGAGATATAACTGATACACAGCTATGTGTAAATTTAAGGTGTAATGCATAATGACTTGATATAAGATGATTTTCAACAAGGGTGCCAAGACCATTCAACGGTGAAAGGACAATCTTCTCAACAAATGGTGTTAGGAAAACTGGAAATCCACATGCAAAAGAATGAAGTTGGACCCTTACCTTATACCACATACAGAAATTAACTCAAAATTGAGGACCCCAAAAGCACAGGCAACACCAAAAAACAGACAAATTGGACTATACCAAAATTAAAAACCTCTGTGCATCAAAGAACATGATCAACAGAGTAAAGAAGTAACCCACAGAAATGGGAGAAAATATTTGCAAATCATATAGCCTTTGATAAGAGGTTAATATCCAGAATAGACAAAGAATTCCTACCAATCAATAAGAACACAACAATGTGATTAAAAACTGGGCAGGGGCACCTGCTGGCTCAGTTGGTAGAACCTGCTACTCTTTATCTCAGGGTCGTGAGTTCTAGCCCCATGTTGGGGATAGAATTTACATAAAAAAAATAAAATAAAGGACAAAGGACTTGAATAGACATTTCTCCAAAGATACAGAAAAGGGCCAACAAGCACATGAATAGATGCCACTAATCATTAGGGAAATGCAAATCAAAATTACAATGAAATACCATACCACCATGCACCCATTAGGATGGCTACTATCCAAAAAAAGGGAAAGTAATGAGTGCTAGCAAGGATGTGGATAAATTGGAACCTTTGTGCACTGTTAGAATGTAAAATGGTAAATTTTAGATGTATTTTACCACAATTAAAACTGTTTTAAAACACTGCATTAGGCCACCTGGGTGGCTCAGCTGGTTAAGTGTCTGACTCTTGGTTTCAGCCCAGCTTATGATCTCAGGGTCATGGGACTGAGCACAGAGCCTACATGAGATTCTCTCTCCCTCTGCCCCTACCCCAGCTCATGTGCGTGTGCACTCATGTTCTCTCTCTCTCTCTAATAAATAAATGAATCTTTAAAAAAAAACCGTATTGTTTTTTAAATTAGAAAGTTGGGATGGTTACTGAGTTAATCCAAATGCTTTTTTAAGAGTTATTACTTATTTGCCATTGTAAGAATAGTAATAGCCAAGACTTACATAGCACTTGTAGGGGTTGGGCATTCTATATTAGCACATTTAATTCTCATGACTGATAAAAACAGACCCACACAAATATGCCCAACTAATTTTTGACAAAAGCACAAAAACAATTTGAAAGACTTTTCAACAAATTGGTGCTGGAGCAATCAGCCACACACAGACAAAAATATGAACCTCAACTTAAACCTCATAACTTATTTAAAAAATTAACTCAAACGGGATCAAGAACTTAAATGTAGGGCCATGTGGGTGGCTCAGTCAGTTAAGCATCTGCCTTTGGCTCAGGTCATGATCCCAGGGCCCTGGGATCGAGTCCCACATCAGGCTCCCTGCTCAGCGGGGAGCCTGCTTCTCCCTTTCCCGCTCCCTCTGCTTGTGTTCCCTCTCTGGCTGTGTCTCTCTGTCAAGTAAATAAATAAAATCTTAAAAATGAATAATAAATAAATAAAACTTAAAAAAAGAAAAAATAACTTAAATGTAAAACAAAATCATAAAATGTTTAGGGAAAAAAATGGGAGAAAATCTTCACAACACAGGACTAGGTGAAAAGATCTTACACTTGACACCAAAATCTCGATCTATAAGAGGAAAAGTTAATATATGGAGCCTCTTCAAAATGAAAAACTTTTACTCAGCAAAAGACCTTGTAGGACAAAGAGAAAAATCATAGACTAAAAGAAAGTATTTCCTGACCACATATCAGGCAAAGGGCTTAAAATTAAGACTATATAAAGAACTCAAAACTCAGTAAATTTTTAATCCAATTAGAAAACTGGCAAAAGACATGAACAGCCATTTCACTGACAAACATAAAGGCGGGCTAAGAAGCATGAGAAAGATGTTCAACATCATTAGCCACTAGGGATATACAAATTCAAACCACATTAAATTTTTTATACATCTATCAGAATACTAAAATAAAATACAGTGACAAGACTAAATGCTGGCAAGTACACAGAAAAACTGAATCACTCATACACTGCTGGTGAGAATGTAAAAAGGTACAGTCAATTGGAAAATTGTTTGGCAGTTTCTTTTAAAACTAAAAATGTACATATCATATCCCAGGAACTATATACTACTGAACATCTGTTCCAGAGAAATAATGTTCATGTAAAAGCCTGTACACAAATGTTCATAATGATTTTATTCTTAATAGCCAAAACCTCAAAACCTATAAAGAACTTATCAAACTCAACACCCAAAAACCAAATAATCTGTTAAGAAATGGGCAGGAGGGGAGAAGATATTTGCAAATGACATATCAGATAAAGGGTTAGTAACCAAATCTACAAAGAACTTACAAAATCAACACTCATAATAACCAAAACCTGGAAAGAAACCAAATGCCCTTCAATGGGTAAATGGTTATATCCACACCATGGACTACTACTCAGCAATAAAAAGGAATGAACTATTTATACACACAACAACTTGGATGGACTTCAAGGAAATTATGCCAACTAAAAAAAAAAAGCCAATCCCTCTGGGGCACCTGGGTGGCTAAGTTGGTTAAGCGTCTGCCTTTGGCTAAGGTCACGGTCCCAGGGTCCTGGCATTGAGCCCCATGTTGGGCTCTCTGCTCAGTAGAGGAGTCTGCTTCTCCCTCTCCCTCCCCCCACTCATGTTCTCTCTCGCTCGCTCTCTCAAATAAATAAAATCCTTAAAAAAAAGCCAATCTCCAAAGAATATATACTTTATGATTCCATTTTTATATTTTATATTATGCATATACATATATGTACTTCTTGAAATAATGAATTTATAGGGATGGAAACAGATTAGTGGTTGTCAGGAGTTAGGATTTCAAGGAAGAGTAGGTGGGGGTGAATACAAAGGAGTAGCAAGAGAGCCTTGTGATGGAACAGTTCTGCACCTTGATTGTGGTTACAAGAAGCTACACAAATGATAAAAGTACACAGATGTGCACATTCACATACACAAATGATGGGCGTATAACGGGAAATCCGAATGAGTTGTGTGGATTTTACCAATGTCAATTTCCTGCTTCTGGTACTGTACCTTAATTATGCAAGATGGTTACATTGGCGGAAGAAGAATACATGAAACCTCCCTGTACAATTTTTGCAATTCCCTTTGTATCTGTAATTATTTTGAAATAAAAAGTTTTTATGAGTTTTTATTTTTTATAAATTATTTACTTGCTATAGTTAAGTAATAATGATAAACAATACTTAGCTAACAATTGCTACATAGGCAAAGCATTCTATAGCACATTTAATCCTGGTAACAACCTGTTACAGGCTCAACTGTGTCCATCTCAAATTTCTGTTGAAGCCCTAACCCCCAGTACATCAGAATGTATTTGGAGAATAGGGCCTTTAAAAGAAGTAATTAGGTTAAAATGGGATTGTTAGGGTGGGCCCTAATCCAATGACTGATAGGACACAAAGACACCAGACATGCACACACTGAGGAAAGCTCATAATGAGGACACAGTGAAAAGGTGGCCATCTGTAAGCCAAGGAGGGAAAGCCTCAAACAAACAAACAAAAAACCCTAGCCCAGCTAAAACCTTGATCTTGGACTTCTAGCCTCCAGAATAGTGAAAAATAATTTTCTGTTCTTTAAACCACCCAGTCTATTATGTCAGCCCTAGCACACTAATGCACAACCTTGTAAGACAGCTGCTATAATTACTCTTATTTATAGATGAAAAACCTGTAAGAAAACTTAGTGAACTCCCCAATATCACACAGCTGGTAAGAAGCAGAGACAGGAGGGGCACCTGGGTGGCTCAGTCGGTTAAGCATTTGCCTTTGGCTCAGGTCATGATCCCAGGGTCCTGGGATAGAGCCCCACGTCGAGCTCCCTGCTCGGGGGGAATCTGCGTCTCCCTCTTCCTCTGCCCCTATTCATGCTCTCTCTCTTTCTCAATCAAGTAAATAAAATCTTTAAAAAATAAAATAAAAAAAGCAGAGCCAGGATCTAGACCTAAGCAACGTGGCTTCAAAATATGTACTACTAGTGGGGCGCCTGGGTGGCTCAGTCGTTAAGCGTCTGCCTTCGGCTCAGGTCATGATCCCAGGGTTCTGGGATCGAGCCCCGCATCCGGCTCCCTGCTCCGCGGGAAGCCTGCTTCTCCCTCTGCCACTCCTCCTGCTTGTGTTCCCTCTCTCGCCGCTGTGTCTCTCTGTCAGACAAATAAATAAAATCTTAAAAAAAAATACAGGATTACAAACTTTAAAAAAAAAAAATATGTACTACTAGCCTTTGAGCTATACTAACTCTAGTATATTAATCAATTTTTAAAATAATGAACCTGTCTGGCATTTTTAGGATAAACTACCTGAAACATACAAAAAAAGGAATTATCTCCTAGCCATGTGCTAGTATTTTTATTTGAATTTAAACATCTATATATGCATAAATGAGATTAGGCTATACTTTTAATTCCTCATATTTGTCAGATTTTGCTACTGGAGTTTATTATTTCTTTTTTTTTAGATTTATTTATTTTGGGGAGAGTGAGAATGAGAGAGAGAGTACATGAGAGGGAGGAGGGTCAGAGGGAGAAGCAGACTCCCTGCTGAGCAGGGAGCCCGATGTGGGACTCGATCCCGGGACTCCAGGATCATGACCTGAGCCGAAGGCAGTCGCTCAACCGACTGAGCCACCCAGGCGCCCTGGAGTTTATTATTTCTGTTATTATTTAACATGAAAACTATCTAGGATAGGAGAGGAGAGGAGAGGAGAGACCACCAATAACTAGGGAGTGGATTTTTGCCCTTCAAAGAATAGGACAGGGAGGAAAAAATCATTTTATAATCTTGATTTTTTCTTGGTTATAGGAATCTATCCTGATTTTTTTTTTAAAGATGTTATTTATTTATTTGGCAGAGAGAGAGAGAGCAAGCACAAGTCGGCATAGAGGTAGGAAGAGGGAGAGGGAGAAGGAGGCTCTCTGCTGAGCAGGGAACCTGACGCAGAGCTCGATTCCAGGACTCCGGGATCATGACCTGAGCCGAAGGCAGCCGCTTAACCAACTGAGCCACCCAGGTGCCCAGGAATCTATCCTGATTTTTACAACTTATTTTCTCAACATGAATTCCTACTCTGAATGAAATTATTTACTCTGCTGAGACTTTCATATGAATATAATATAACGCATCCATTTCCAGTTTTTTCACTTTGTAGGTCCTCACTTAGTAGGTATCTTTTGTTATACCCAATTTTTTCCCTCAATTTTTCCTGCTGTTCCCCAATTTTCCAACTCTGGATTAATTCCTAGTCTTCTGTTTTGGAATATTTATTTCTTCTTGTATTTTTATTATTTTGTTCTCTGTTTCTTTTTTTAAATTTTTCTGAAACCTTAAATTCTAACGGTAAACTCATACTCTTGTATGTTAAGTATGTTTTCATCCACATTAGATAAATTTAATAACTACATCATATTTTTCACTTCTTTTTTTTTTTAAAGATTTTATTTATTGGGTGCCTGGGTGGCTCAGTTGGTTAGGCGACTGCCTTCGGCTCGAGTCATGATCCTGGAGTCCCGGGATCGAGTCCCACATCGGGCTCCCTGCTCAGCGGGGAGTCTGCTTCTCCCTCTGACTCTCCTCCCTCTCATGCTGTCTCTCATTCTCTCTCTCTCAAATAAATAAATACAATCCTTAAAAAAAAAATTTTTTTAAAAAAGATTTTATACAATCCTTAAAAAAAATTTTTTTTAAAAAGATTTTATACAATCCTTAAAAAAATTTTTTTAAAAGATTTTATACAATCCTTAAAAAAATTTTTTTTAAAAAGATTTTATACAATCCTTAAAAAATTTTTATTTTTTATTTTTTATTTTTTATTTTTTATTTTTTAAAGATTTTATTTATTTAT